>NC_056732.1:1079058429-1079175929 GCF_019279795.1 Protopterus annectens | reverse complement strand
TGCAACAATATTTCCTTATCAGATGCACTTTGGCAGGCCAAAGGTACCGTCTTTTGAAAAAAAAATATCTGTTGTGTGTCACCCCTCCACACACTCTCTCTCTCTCTGTATATATATATATATATATATATATATATATATATATATATATATATATATTTTTTTTTTCCCTGAGTGCTGTATATATATGCTGCTCATGACATCATAGACATATTGTGTATAAAGAGCTATTTTTTTTAAATTAAATCCACATTTCTTTTTCATTCATGTGAAATAAATGTTTATTTTTGGTGTGGATGTAATTAGCCTATGATACAACAACTAATAATCTAGAAAAAGGGGAAGGAATTTTCTATTTTAAAGTGTCAGAATAGCCAAATATACTGTTTAGTGACATTGAAATAAGTAAATAAATGAACTTCTGTTTTTAGAGTCAGTCACGTGTAAACTTCCTGTCACGTCAAGACTCCAAGAATTTGACAAGGTAAGCTTTTTCTGTATGAAGGATTTCCTGCTGCAAATTTCTGATCACATATGTCGTGCATTTATTTAGTTATATGTTAAATTTTTTTTATTTTTGTTGACCCAGTTATTTTCAGGTGAACCCCCTGATGATATTGATACTGATTACTAAACATATGGCCAGGTCACTGGATGGCGGTAAAATTAAGAACCGCTGTGCTGATCCACTAGCAGGAAAGGTGGAACACAGAGCAAATTATTGTCCACCTATAATTTTAATTAATGAGCTTTTGGAGTAGCAGGGTCCCTCCATCAGTAATAAATAATTAAAGACGGATTCCTGTTAGTCTGAAAGCTGGAGTAACTGTAAAACTAGTTTTGGCCCAGTAAATTGTATCACATTGTCGCTGTGCTGCAGTGTTGCCATAATACTTAGGAAATTCCCTTACTCTTTTCTTCAGTAAGTGCCATGGCGCCTTTTCCATCCTCCTGAGAAACCAACAATTCAGGCAGAAGGAACCATGGTTTGATGTTTCATCTCAGTAATGTATTAACTATTTAAAAACAAGCATGTAAGATACTTTGCTGAAGAAAAAGGAAGGCTCCCCTGCTCTGAATGAATTAAAACCAATACTCCTTCATTCTGTATTTGTTGCCTTAGCTGTTTCAGGTATATACTTTGTAAATAGTTCTTTAAAAGAAGGCTTTGCAGCCTGAGAGTAGAAAATGCTAGATCATTTAATAGCTGGAAGGCAGTACTATGCATTGCCAAAGGCAGTGGTACACATGTAAGCCATCAGAGGGGTTCAGGTTGTTTGGAGCACATCAACAAAATTATGTGAATAGTGTGTGTGTGTGTGTGTGTGTGTGTGTGTGTGTGTGTGTGTGTGTGCGCGCATGTGTAATAGGGCAGCATTTGGACACACCATAAATAGCAGCATTTATTCTGGTGGCTCCTTTATTTGTTCATAACATGTAAAGTTCCTATGGCAGTGTCCTTTCATACAGGTGGGTGCACTGATCTGCTTTAAAGCTATAGGCATGTCTCGTTGCTGAGTGCTGATGCTAAAGCTGTGATGGTGTGTGGCTTTTGACATATTCAAGTCAATCATGTGCATCCTTGGGATGGAAGATGAGGGCAACGACTTTATTCAGGGTTTCTGGAACTACTGAATATATTAATTTCTGGAGAATGAGTAATCTGGGTACTCAGTCATTGTTTTCAGTTTGAAGTTACTTGTCAGGACATTCTCAAAATATGGATTAAAGCAACAATCCTTCAGATGCTCTCATGGTTCTAAAACAAGGCCCTGTCCTAGAGCTTCTCTATTTTACCCATTGTAGGTCTTTCACAACTGCATGACACTGGTATAATTGCTATAGCCATTAAGTCTTTGTTAGAAGTGACTTTTAATTACCCTTTTGACTAGATGCACAAACATGTGAGGATGCTTTATGGACTGTCAATATACTTTACTTTTGAGAACAGCCAGAGAAATACAAAAGACATGTTAGCGACTGCGCTTCTGCATGACTGTCCTGTCCTCATGGAACTGCTGAATACTGATTCTGCAAAGCCTGCAGAAGGAACATGGTTTGCAATAAGCTCTTGTGGATGTGTTTTTGATTGTCCAGTTAATGTTCTAGGATGGCATTATCTGGTTTGTCACAGCCAGTGTTCACATCCTGGTATCATTCATATTTTTGTGCATATGGAGAGGTGTGCTGGTATAAGTGACATATGTATTTCATCATCCCTTTTTGTTAAATAGAATCTGCAATTCATCTGCTTGTAGCAATGTCAAGGTCTACCCCAAATGTCAGGGACAGAGCATGTAGTCTCAGCTAACAATCTGAACCAATTGACCCCCATCTCTGCATTATTTTATTCTTATGTTTGCTTCATGAATCTTCTTCTTCTTCTTCTTCTTTCGGCTTATCCCTGTTAGGGGTCGCCACAGCTGAACACCTGTCCGCTCATGATTGGCAGTGGAGTTTTACGGTGTTGAGTTGCCAGCCCGGTGTCCAACCTTCCACAGAAGGCACACACACGCACACACACCTAGGGCCAATTTAGAGTGTCCAATCCACCTACAGCATGTCTTTGGGATGTGGGAGGAAACTGGAGCAGACGGAAGAAACCCACGCGACTGCAGGGAGGACATGCAGACTCCGCACAGAAGGTACCCCAGCTGAGGATCGAACCAGAGAACCTATTGCTGTGAGGCGGCAATGCTGCAAGAGCATAATTTATTATTTTAAATGATATAAGCCACTTGTCAAAAATGATTTTCAGAAATACCCAGGGAAAAATTTTAGTGCTTCAAAATAACTCCTGGGTGGTTGGTTGTTCTTTATAACATAATTAATTTAATTTTTTTATTTTTTAAGTTAGTATTTTGTTTATAACCAAAATTAGGTTTCTTATCCAGTACCTTCTTTATTTCAGGAAAATCCATTAATATGGGCCAGTACTTATGTATTATTTGCTTAACTGCTTGTGTGTACCCATCACTATACCATTGTTTTGTTTATAAAGCTGTCTCTGAAATAAAAATACATTATTCGTCAAGACCAAGTGTAACAACTCACAGATATTTTCTATGTGTGCAAGTATATTCAGAAAACTCAAGTAGGTAGTCTTTAATTTACTGCATCCCAATATAATTGGGTATGACAGTAAAGAATGAGTCAACGTCTATCATGACAAAGTAACGTTTGCTTAAGTTCTTTTCTTTTGACCAATTAGATAGTTGATACAGATAATCAGGTTTATTCCTTTTGATAATACCTGTACTAGTGAGATCCTTTTCTAATTGTGTATCTAAATATGTAGAGATCGGCTCTGTGGCCCATCCTCTAGCAGAGACAATAGGTCTCATAGGTGGAGTTATAAGGGATTTGCGGATCTTCAGGATACCATATAGAATAGGTATTTTAGGAGATTCACATATGAGATAATTCAATAATTCCAAAGTTGTCTGATCATTTAAATTCATTTCTCTTGAATAATGTTCTATTTTCTTAGTGATGTTATGTATATCGCATCTATTTATTTGTGTGTATTGATGATTTATCTTTTGGATTTATCGTTGCACCTATACCATCTGTTTCTTTTTTTCTTTTAAGATTTTTATGGTTGGTTCAACGAACATGAACAGACTTGGATTATTACCTTCAAAAAAGCAATACGCCTCCTCATTCTTTAATGACTGCTGCAGACCTGATTAATGCATCAGCCAACTCATTGCTTGTAGAGTTGGATGCTGACAACATACAACCTGAAATTAACTTTTTTAATCCAAGCTCAACTGAGGTGGGCTACCAGTCACACTTCTGACCTTAGATACCAGATGACTACAGGCTTTTGAGCTTATTTTTTTTTTTTGCTTGATTATACTATTTACTGCACTTTTTATTGTGTTCTGATTATTTAATACTGTATTTTAATACTGCAGACTAAACTGCACTGTTTGTAATGCATAAAAACTCAGAAGAGGACAGAGTGGAGCAGATTTAGGACAATCAGATTGTAATGGTATCTGAAAGAGAAAATTCTTCAGTCACCCTAAAGAGAAAGACTGACCAAATGCACTCTGAGATTAAAGATAAACACTTTCCTGTTGTAATACATAGATAGAAATACATGAAAGCTGCAGGAAATAGAATATGTTTTAACCACACATTCATGGGAAATAACTTGTATTCAAACTGATGAAAATGAAATGAAAGAAAAATGGAAGAACAGCAACAAAAGTATGAACAAATGGCACAGAAAATGTCTGAACTTGAAGATAGGTCACAAAGAGACTGTTTGAGGTTTGCAGAAGTACAAGAAACAATTGAAGAGAAAAACTGTAAAGACATTATAAGAAAATGACATAGCACATAGGATGGAATTTCTACTGCTGATGTTAAAATGGAAAGAGCACACAGAGTAAATATTCATAATTTGAGACTGAGAAGGCAGCCAAGAACCATATTGACCTAACTGCAAACATGACAGCTAACAGAAAACATTTTGCATATTTTATAGAAAAAAGGAGCGATCTTAAAATCTGGAGATTGAAGAGTTTATGTTGATAATGACTTTTCACTACAAACACAAACATACAGAAATTCTTTTCTTTCTTTCTTAAGATTTTACAGAGAAATTAAACTTCATGAAGTTATTGTATCCTGTATTACTTCAAGTCTTATACCCTCTTGGGTTAAAAATCTACAAAAATCTTCAAGAGACACAAGATAAATTGACAAAAAAGAAAAAAAAAAGGAAATGGAAATAGGTGATTAAAGTGCAAGTAACCAATCGACAAATGCTGAAAGGCAAACTACAGGCACAGCACAGGTATTTCTTATCAATCCCTTTTCATAGGTTCATAGGTTCATATGTTGGTACTAGGCTATCAGCCCTAGGGCCTATACTAGCCTAGCCATAATAATTCCCTGGCTATTTCTTCCCACAATATTTACTTTCCTGGATCCCTGTCTAACAGGGCGACTGACATGATCCCCGGGGTGAATTTCCTTTCTCCCATCCAATCGTCAAGGTTCCTTTTGAAGAGGGCCAAAGAGGCACTCTGCTTGACATGTATGGGTAGTCTATTCCAGTGTCTGGGGAGTCTCTGGGTCAGGAACCTATCGCTCTAGCATGTTTTGTTTATTGTGATGACAAGGTTTAGATCCCTGGAGCATGTGGCTCTGAGGGATTGGGATTTCTTTAAGTGTTGCATGTCCAACAGCTCTGGGTTTGACATGGCCTTGCATGTTAAGCAGAGATCACCTCAGAATAGACAATATGTGACAGAGTATAGCTGGAGTTTTTTAAGGCAGTCAGCATAGGGCATCTGCTTTAGGCCTGTGATACTTTTAGTGAGGTATTTCTGCGGCCTTTCCAGTTGTTGCAGATGTCTTGAGAGGTACATACCAAATGGGGCGTTGTATTCTATAATGGGTCTAATGAGTGATGAGTACAGTGGGACAATGACCTCCTTTTTTCTGGATGAAAATCCCTTAGTGATGAGGTGTGCCACATAGAAGGATCTCCTGACTGTTGTGGCAATGTGGTTATCAAAGATGAGACCACTGTCCACCTGTGTCCCTAAGTCTCTTATCACACTTTCAGTGTTTAGTGTACTGCCACCTATGTGGTAATTCACGGGTACATGTTTTTTCCCAAAGGGGATAACTATACATTTCTTGGCATTGAGCTTGAGCCCATGGCTCTGGCACCAAGCATCTGTTTCTGTAAGGCCCTTTTGTAGAGTATCCACATCATTTGTGGATTCAATAATGGCTCCCAGTTTGCAGTCATCTGTGAACTTTGTTAGCCAGAGTCCCTTAGTGTTGGCTGTACTTCAAAGAAGTAGATGCCAAACAAGAGCGGTCCCAGGACTGAACCCTGAGGTACTCCACTTGTCACTTGTCTGGATCTGGATTTAGAGTTGGCTACTTTTATGTTGTGGGTTCTGTCAGTAAGCCAGTTGGCAACCCATCGAGTGATGTAGGGATTAATGCCCAGCTTAGAAAGTCTATCTATGATTCCAGAGTGGGGGTGGTGTCAAAGGCTTTGGCAAGGTCCAGATAGGCTGCGTGGACTGCCTTACCCTTGTCCACAGCTCTGGAGACTGATTCAAAGAAGTTTTCCTAAAGGAGATGAAAGAGCTTTCAAAAAGTAAGAGATTATTTAAAAAGGTGGAATCATTCAGGGAGGACAGTATTTGTACAAGATATATGCTTTTATGGACAAGGATGTTTGATGTAAGTAAATTGTGAGTTGTAATCTAAATAATACTTTAAGACCATTTTAAGTCCCAGAAAGAAAATAACTAGGTGATTTATATGAATGTAAAACTATAAGCATTACATTTCGCATTTTACTTAAAAATAAACATTTATATCTACCTGCAGGTTATATTATATTATATGTGATCAGGTGAAAGTGCTGTCTGTTTTCAAACTGCAAACTGTGCTATTTTGTTTCTAATAAAGGTTCTATGACTCTAGCTGAAAGGAAAAACAAAATAAATGAATGGTGAATGAGAAATATATTATATGTTGGAAACAAGTAGGCAATAATATTTAAATGTAACTGTGGTATTGTGTGCACCATGTGCATGAATGAATAAAACATTAAAGAGACTGAAATAATGTAGATAGTACTTCATTAAGGTCTACATTCACTGGCAAAGATTAACAACTTCAGAAGTAAATTATTTAAACTGCTAGCTTCTGACAAGTGAGACAAATGGATGCATATGAATTATGTATCTATATATCTATATCTATCTATCTATATATAGATAGAATACAAAGAGAGGTAGAGCTAGAGTGGCAAGGATGTTTGATACAACTAACATGTAAGTTGTACATTGAATATATTTTAAAATGATGTGAAATCAGTAAGCACTAGAGCAGAAATAACTATTAGGTATTGCATGCAGTTTTTTACCTGTTATCAAGGTTGCAGACTCGGCGGTTTTCAGACTGCAGACTGAGCTGTTCTGATTCTATTGCTTTTAGAAAGCTGTTTATCTTTTTGCTTTAGTCAGAGGTGGGATTTAGAGCAGTGAACCTTACTTATCAATAAACTACAGTTTATTACAAGATTGAGCCAATTTGTTTACATAGTTAATGCATAATAGCTTTTGAAAATAGCTACAACATTTGAGATATCTAATGAAGTTAAAGGGGAAATGTTAAAATGTGCAGAACTGTAGGAATGAATAAGATGCAGGAATGAGTACAATTTTAAATTGACAAATATACTAAATGAAAGAGGGTATATCTTAATGCTTGACTGTCTAGAACTACAAGAATAGAGGGACAGCTTTGGAAATATGATATTTAAAATGACAGCTGCATGCAAGTGGAACAAATTGATCAGTTCATAGGCTCACAGGTAAAGTAGTAGGCAATCGGTCTACAGACCATTTCAAGCTTAGCCAAAAATTCAAAATTTCCCTTTAGCCACAGAAAGGACAAGACAAGATAATCCAGGATAGAATATGAGTCTGCCCATCCGATTATCAAGGCTTACCTTGAAGGTGACAAAGGGTGCTATTCTGACTGACATGTGTCTTATTTATCTGCTAATGAATGTTTAGTTCTTTAATTGAGTATTTGATGTACTATTAGTTCTGCAAAGGAACAGGAGATCAAATAGGGTTGGCTCTTTCAAGGCACAAAAGGTTAGGCATAGATCTCCATCTATAAGAGACAGAGTACAGAGAGAGGGCTGCCAGTCTGTCCTGATAACTAAGATTTTTTAGGCCACTGATAGTTTTAGTTATGAATCTCTGAGATCTCTCAAATTGTCTGATATGTTTAGATAAATATATACTAAACGGTACATTATATTCAATAATGGGTCTGCTAAGAAGAGGAATTAAGACTTCTTTGGATCCAGTGAAGATGCCTTTGGAAATCAAATGGGCCAGATAAATGACATTCTGAACTACTGTGGAGAGGCTTTCTGAACTACTGCGGAGACATGATGGTCAAATGATACAGAGTTATCAACAAGAGTACCCATATCCCTTATAACAGTATCTGATTGAAGGGGTTCATAGGTTCATAGGTAGGTACTAGGCTATCGGCCCTAGGGCCTATACAAGCCCAGCCAAAAAGGTACCCTGGCTTTTGCCACCCAAGAAAATTATTTTCCTGTGCCCCTGTCGAGCAGAGCCACAGAAGTGATCCCCGGGGTTAATTTCCTATTTCCCATCCAATCATCAAGATTTTCCTTGAAGTGTGCTAATGAGGAGCTTTATTTGATATAGATAGGTAGTTTATTCTGGAGTATGGGAAGTCTCTGGGATGGAATCTATCCCTCCAGCATGTTCTGTTTATTGTGGTGACAAGTTTTAGGTCCCTAGAGTGTGCAGCTCAGAGGGATTGGGATTTCTTTAAGTGGAGCATGTCCAACAGCTCTGGGTTTAACATAGCTTTGTATGTTAGGCAGAGATCACCTCTGAGTAGGCAATATGCGACGGAGTAAAGCTGGAGTTTTATGAGACGGTCTGCGCAGGGCAAATATTTGAGGCCGGTAATCCTCTTTGTGAGGTATTTATGCAACCTTTCCAGTTGTTGTACATGTCTTGTGCAGTACATACCAAAAGGGGCATTCTATTCTATAATGGGTCTAATGAGTGATGAGTAGAGGGGAACAATGACCTCTTTTTTTCTGGATGAGAAACCTTTTGTGATGAGGTGTGCCACGTAGAAGGATTTCCTGACTACTGTGGCAATGTGATTATCAAAGGCGAGACTACTGTCCATCTGTGTCCCAAGGTCTCTTATCCCACTTTTGCTGTTAAGTATACTACTGCCTATGTTGTAGTTCATGGGTACAGAGTTTTTACCAAAGGGGATGACAATGCACTTTTTGGCATTGAGCTTGAGGCCATGGCTTTGACACCAAGCATCTGTCTCAGTGAGGCCCTTTTGTAGGATGTCCAAATCGTTAGGAGTTTTGATTATGGCTCCTAGTTTGCAGTCATCTGTGAACTTCGTTAGCCAAAGACTTTCTGTGTTAGCCTGTACTTCAGAGAAGTAGATACCAAACAGGAGAGGACCCAGGACTGAACCCTGTGGTACTCCACTTGTCACTGGTCTGAAGTCAGATTTGGAGTCTGCTACTTTCACAGTGTGAGTTCTGTCAGTGAGCCAGTTGGCAACCCATCTTGTGACATAGGGATTTATACCTAGTTTAGTGAGTTTATCTGTAATTCCAGAGTGGGGGATGGTGTAGAAAGCCTTGGCAAGATCTAGATAGGCTGTGTGAACCGCCTTACCCTTGTCTACGGCTTTGGTGACTGCTTCAAAGAAGTCTATCAGGTTTAGGAGACATGATCTGCCTTTTGCAAACCCGAACTGGGTGGGGTCCAGAGTTTGGAGATTACCAATGTCTTTGTTTATAAATTCCATGATGATACGTTCCATGGCCTTGCAGACCACGCTTGCTAGGCTAATGGGGTGGTAGTTCCTGGGGTCCGTGGTGGCTCCCCTTCTGTGGAGTGGTATAACCATCGCTGTATGCCATTCAGCGGGCACAAAGCCTGAGGTGAGGCTATGATTGAACATGGTACTTAGGTGGGGTGCCAGTTCGTTCTGTAGTTCATGTAGAACGCAGCCTGGGATTTTGTCTGCTCCCATGGATGCTGGGTTCTTGGCTTTGGAGAGTGTGGTCTTTACCTGTGCAGCCATGATTACAGGAACTTTGCATTCTTCCGGTATAGAGATGGGCTCTTTAGGGGGTGAGAAGGGGGTAAAGTTAGCACAGAACCTATCTGCCAGGATGTTGGCAATATCAGTTGGGTCTATATATTAGTGCCATTGTGCTGTAACTCAGAGCAGATCTGAATTTTGCCATTGAGATTCTTGACATAGCTATAGAATGCTTTGTGGTTGTCTTTAGAATCAGTGGTGATTTTGTTTTTGTAACTAGCTAGGAGGATTTTATCAGGGATTGCAGCTTCTTACTGAGGCTGACCAGGGAGCTCCTCCACTCATGGGATTTTACTCTCTTTTGCAACAGTTTCTTTCTTCTGTTCTACAGTTTATTTATGGCAGGGGACCACCAGATTTGCTTCTTTTTTTTGGAGGATAGCGTCTTGGTTCTATTTGGGATAGCACGATCCATGCACTCGTGTAAGTGCTTATAAAGTGCAATTGTGTAGGATTCAGTAGTCATAACTGTATTGTCCATCTGCATGGGTGTCATGAAGTTCACCACTTCTGTCTTAAGAAGCATGAAGCTGGCTTTGGAGAAATGTTTTACCCTGGTTTCCTTAATGGGGGGTGGGGGCAGGATGTGGATATCTAGGGTGATTAGCTTATGGTTGGATCGGACCAATGAGACGTTGACTTCAGGTTTGGAACACCGGTCACTCATGTTGGTAATGACTAGATCTAGAATATTGTTGCCCCTGGTGGGGGTGTGGATAAGTCGATCCAGGGCATTGGAGTTCATGAATTCCAATAAGCATTGAGTGAAGGAGTTGGTACATGAGGAATTTTCCCAGTTAATGGTAGGGTAGTTGAAATCGCCCATTATTAGGGTGTTTGGTTGAACCCTAATATTTTCCAGTACATCAAGATTAGAGGAGTGGGAATCCTGGGACATGGTGGGGGATCTGTAGCAAGCTACAATTTGGATTTCAGTTTTGCCCAGTTAGTTGCACTTGGTTAACCTCGGATGCATTATGCTGAGCAACTAGCCTGGAGGTGTGGCTATCCTTAATGAATATGGACACACCTCCGCCTTTAGTGTTCCGGTCCAGGTTACATGGCCGAAAATTGTGGTATGAGTTATAGCCTGGTAGTGCAGGGGTGCTCTCTGGAGCCTTAAACCAGGTCTCAGTCACTATACAGATATCGATGTTCTCCATTTTAAGGAGTGCCTCGAGTGAGTGCATTTTGAGATTTAGACTTCTAGCATTGAGTAGCATCACCCTTAGTTTTTGCTTGCCTGTTTCTGTTACGGTGGTGAATTTGTCATTTGAACCTTGCTTAAAAAAGGCACTATAGGGCGGCAAGAATTTTAGCCAGTATCTGGAATCCCAGGGGTGACAGTTGCAGGCCATCTCTGGCAAAGCATTGTGGTCTGTCGACCATGTCATCCCAGGCAGACAGATACTGGATCCCTTCAGAATGACACCAGAAACTTAGCCAATTGTTGAAGTCAATCATTTTGTCCTAGTACTGCGGTATCATTCCGGGTGATGGCAGAATGCTACTCAGGGCTAGGGTCATACCTGCCTGGGCTACAAGATTGGAGATCTCTTCCATGTCTCTTTTCATGTAGTCCAGGGAGGTACGTCTCTGGTTCACACCAACATGGACAATGACAGTCATATTTGTACTTGTTGTGGAGTGACCTGAGTGCATGGGTTATGTGGTGGATCCTGGCACCCGACAGGTAGCTGATAGTAACCTTCTTCTTGTTTAGCCTGGTGAGTGGGACATCAGTGTGCCTGACTATAGAGTCATCTATGACTAGTGTGTTAGGTACATTGTTTTGCCTTATTGGCTGTGGTTGAGTGGCACATTGAGTCCGCGGGCTATGTGTCATTTGGGTTGTGTTGGGTGGAGGTTGCTTGCATTTCTGCTTTGGAGGTCTCTGTTGCTTGAGCAGATTATTATTGAGAGCCTCCACGAATGTTTTTGTGTTTCTATGTGTAGATTTTGGTGGTGTAGATTTAGTGAGACTATGTGATGAGTGTGGTGTGGTGCAAGTGTTTACCCTCTCCTCTTGACTGTCACATTCAGTCTTGGTTGGAGAGAGACCTTTACCTCCAGTTTAGCTAGATAAGTGCATCTCTCACAGGTTGTAGTGTTGGGTGGTAGGAGGAGAGGGTTGTCTGTGTACATAAGACAATTTCTACCTTGCCCCAAGATGCCCATATTCATCAGATAGACATGAGAGAACTCTGGGAGCTGACTCTTGGACATGTCTGAATAAAAAACTATTTTCCTCTAGATAAGTGAGGAAAGTGAGTACAGGAGCTGTTTTTCTCTAAGCAAGTGAGGAAAGTAAGTACCAAAACTGTTTTCCTCTAGGTAATGAGGAAGGTTGAGTGCTGTAGTAATTAGTAGCTTATTTACTGCTTAGAAGTTCTGAACAAGTGCTGATCACGAATAATCAAATTCAAGTGCTAAAACTAAGAATCTGTATCTGGACTAAACTAGTTACAGGAAAGGGGGGAAACAAGTGCAAATGCTGGCTTTTAAATCGGAAAGTTGAGAGAGATGGCAACACTACCCAAACAGCCAATAACTACAATTTCTGGGTTAGAACCACTCCTTATGTGGTAGATAGGTTACCTAGTGCTTACTACTCCCACTGATAAGCTAGAAGGCTTCCCTCCAACACAGAAAGCTTGGGGGGCTCAGAAGCTTACATGCAGTCCTGGATACAGCAAATCTGAATCTGGACTACACTAGTTACGGGAAAGCTAGGAAACAGGCTTAGATTATTTTTATACAGAAAAGTAGCTAAAACAGCAGTAAAAACAATTCAAATGCAGTGCAAGCTAGCACACTTGGGTATGTAGCAATGTTAGACTAAACAGTTTAAAAAATGCAATTAAATTAAACATGACTAAAAACAAGTGCAGAAGGAGTCTATTAGGTAGAATGAGGTAAAGAGATGGGACTGGGGGAGTGTCCCAGATCAAATCTACAGTGGGGGTGGGCAACTGCAAAAGCCTCCAAATTTAAACAAGACAGGAATAGGGAGGGTTGATAGGGGAAGACCAACACTTTCAGCAGAGATCTGAAAAACTATACAGTGAAGCAAAAATAACAGTGCACAACTCTGAAGTCAGCCAGCAATGATATAAAATTAGTCAAGCAACAATTACCAGTACACAACTCTGAAGTGCCAGAAAAATATACTTAGCTCTGTATATCTCTGGATAGTTTGAAGAGCACTCTGTCAAGACACATGAAGGCTCCAGCAATGATATGCAGGCTGTTACTAAGAGGGTCTAATTGTATGCAAATAATCCTTGAGATAGTCAGATAACACACAGGATGTAAAACCAGTTTTACCAACTTAAGACACAGAGAAATAGGGGGAGGTGGGGAAAAACACCTTCAGCAGAGATCTGAGAAACTATACACTGAAGCAAAAATAACACTGCACAACTCTGAAGTCAGCCAGCAATGATATAAAATTAGTCAAGCAACAATTAACAGTACACAACTCTGAAGTGCCAGAAAAATATACTTAGCTCTGTATATCTCCAGATAGTTTGATAGGGTGCATCTCCTGTACTGTATGTGAAAGTGTTTTGTTTAGCAAAATAAACTCTATTACATTTGTTACATGATTGCATTTTTTTACATTTAATTTTAGACCATTGTCTTTGCAGCAATTGTTAAAGGGAGTTTAAGCTGTGTTAGAACAATTGTGAGTCAGTTCAAGACTGAATAATAACATCCAATTTACATTGCTCTGCAAACTTAGTTAACCATAGGCCAGAAGTGGTGGCCTGAGGGCCTGCAAATATATGCCAAACAAGAGAGGACCCAAAACTGAGCCCTTGTGGTACACCACTTGTAACTGCTTAGTGGTCAGAAGTGGCACCTGCTATTCTAATCACATGTTTTCTTTCAGACAACTAGTCAGGTATCCATCACACGATATAATGATTTATATTCAGATTTACAAGTCTATCAATAATACTTGCATGGGGAATAGTGTCAAAAGCCATGGTCAGGTCTAGATATGTTGTATGCACTGCAAAACCACTATCCATTGCTTCAGTTACTTTTTCATAGAAAGTAATGCGATTAAAGAGACAGGACCTTCCTTGATAAAGCCCAATTGATGAATGTCCAGGAATATGACATTTTCAATGTCCAGATTAATAAAGTCTGAGATAATGAGCTCCATAACTCTGTATATAAGGCTAGTGAGACTAATGGGTTTATAGTTACTAGGGTCTGTGGTTGGGCCACCCTTGTGTAATGACATTACAGTAGCTAATTTCCAGGCTTTAGAAATGTAACCAGTAGAAAGGCTTAGATTGGAGAGTTTAAGTAGGGGTTCAGAAAGGCCATATTTGGCACTGATAATCAGTAACGTGTATGTTCTCAAGGCCCATGGATTAAGTTTTTTTAAAGGGCTGAGATAACTTGTTGCATAGTAATTAAAGGGGCTGGCTGGGACTGCGGAACCTGTGGGATAGCTATAACTGTGGATGGAGTAAAATTTGCTCTAAATTTGTTAGCTAGGATATTAAGTATTTAGTATGGATCAGAGAGTGTCATATTATTGTAGATTAGCTCCAATCTTAAATCTCCTAGATTGTGTTGCATATTTGGGAGACATACATATATCTGCCTAATGTTTCTTGTTGTTTTTGTTCAATGTTGAGAATTGCTTATCCAGTCTCTTCTCCCAATCCTTTCTGACCTCCTCTGATTGATTCTTATAGTTATCATGCAATATTTTATATGCTGTACTAATTATTCCTTTTAACAGCAACCTCTGTTCTAGGTTCTACTAGGTTCTGGTCTTTCATTTAGGACACCCCTATTTCTTTCTCTTTACCTATACTCTGATATTAAACCTTGATAAGAAAGGCAATCTCTAACTGGCAGTCCAAATAAATTCTTGTTGTTTTCCCATTCTATTACCCTTCCCTCTCTAGTTATTTGTTCCCAATACCTTGGTTCCATTGCCAGTTTTCCCCAATAAATTCCAGCTCCTTCTTGCCTAGTGTCTGTATCCCTAATTGCATTCACACCTATCAGCAGAATCTCCTTTTTCCATTCCCATGTTGGCTTAGTTCTTAGAATACTTTGTTACTTTAACAATAATCATACAGGATATTATATTAATATTCTCCTTAAAGATATACATCCAAAATCTGAGTCTTTCCTTGTTTATTGAGCCTGTTTCTGCATCATCCCTTTCCACTTTGAATTATAGATTTTGCTTGTAATATGTATAGGAGCCTCAACTGTGTAGCTCTGAAATACCCCTTAAAATCAGGTAATCCCAATCAACCTTGTTCTATTGGAAGAATCAGTTTATCCAACTTGACTCTTGCCATCTTTCTCTGTCAGATAAAATTCTTCAGCTCTTTATTAATTGCTACCCACATCTTCTCCTCTGGTTGATAAAAACATGCCTGACCTATATATAAAACCAAAGTGACTAAAACATTTTAACTGCTTGTATCTTACTGTTCATAGCCATAAAACAGAGCTTCCAGTTTCTTAGTTTTTGTATTGTCTTTTGTTTAGTCTCTTCCCACATATCCTTAGCTGCCACATAAGAATAATTTTATCCATGCCCGTAAGAATTTCATTTTATCATGTCCCCATAAATATGGATATAGCTGGACCAATTCTTGTGTGGGTACATAATTTACACATATTGCCTTTCTTTTAGCTTCATTAATTTTCTATCCTAAAAGATTTGACAAGGTCTCAAAATGTTCTACAACACTGAAATGTCATTGCCTGGTTTTGTCAGGTATAAAATAATATCATCTGCAAATAGAGCCAACTCTTCTTGACTGCCATACCAGTTATATCCTTGAATTTCTGAGTCCCTTATTTTCTTTTACAATAGTTCTAAATATAATGCAAATAACAAAGGGGAAAGATGACAACCCTGCCTGGTTCCTCTGCTCAAGCAGAAATTATCAGAGATGCACCTACCCACTTTAATTCTTGCCTCTGTTCCCTCATATATCCTCCTAATCAATCTTATAATTTTATCAGGGAATGTAAATGATTCCATTGCCCTGATCATAAAGTCCCACCTTACTCTGTCAAATGCTTTCTCTGCATTAAGGCCCACCAACAACAGTGGTATTTTCTTACATTCTGCTTCCCTAAGAGTCATCACAGTTCTGTTAATGTTGTCAAATGTTTTCCTTCCTCCACAAAACTACCTTGATCCATATCTATCAACTTTAGCATCACTTTTGCCATTATTTTAGCCATTATAATCATGAACACTTTATAATCATAGTTTAGTATTGAAATGGGCCTGTGTGAAGTTGGATCTGATGGATCTTTACACTCTTTAGGTATTGCAGCTACCAACAGTTTCTTCCAGGATGTTGGTGCTATTACTCCTCTTAAAATACTGTTAAACAAAACCTTCTAGACCTTTATCAGTTTTCCTCTCCTAGCTTCCAAACTTTCACAGGAATACCATCTATTCCTGGGGACTTTCCTTTAGATTCGTTATACATCACCATTTTTATCTCATCTCATTCTATCTTAACTGTTTCTTTCATAAATATTTTCATTTGTACCTTCTTCTCGATTTCCATATTTCTCTGCTTTATACAGACTTTCATAAATTTCTGAAATATTTCTAGGGCCTCTACAGGATCTGTTGTTATATTCCTTGTTATAGGTTCCGCAAGCTTGGTGACAGCCCTTTCTACTTTCTGTTGCATGAGTCATTGTGCTAAAAGTTAAAATTTTTGAGTGTTTCTTTGTTGGAAAAGAAAGACAGCAAAAGTTAGGGGTTTTAATATTAATTAGAAAGGCTATTGGAATAAAGACAGAGGAACAAATAAAGAATAGGCAAAGAAGATACGAGTGGTGAGAGATTGCTGGCAGAGCATATGAATTACACTGGCTGCAGTATTTATTCCACTAAATTAATGACATGAGATGTAATATAAAGAATATTATGTGACGATTTATAGCATTTCACCAAGGATATATGGCAGTGGATGGAGACTGGAACACTACAGGAAATAAAAAAGAAATTTCTGGAAGGCCAACATCTCATGGGATACTGGTTGAGAGCAGATATTCAGAAAAATATATGCATGCATTTGGGCTCATTGATGTAATAAAAGTAACAATGCACTTAAATATGCATACTTTTTAGGGAACTATGTTCCGGGACAAGATTAGCTAGATGTTACATATCAAAAGAATACCATAACATGGTGCTAACTATGAATACACATGTGCCTATAGAAACTAAGTTCTGTAGGCATGTAAAAGACTATTGGGATAAACATTGGTAACTATTAGTATTCTTCTGAAAAGAAAGTTATTTAATGACTGAGTACATCAAAACTTAAGTGAAAAGGTTATTAGATTTGACTCTTAAGTAGTAAAGAGCTAGCAAAGGGTTGGGAAAATTGTAAACTGAAGATTAGAAATCTGGACACAATAAAAGCAAGCAAGATATGGAACAATAGTCTGAAGTCAGCCAGCAATGATATAAAATTAGTCAAGCAACAATTACCAGTACACAACTCTGAAGTGCCAGAAAAATATACTTAGCTCTGTATATCTCTGGATAGTTTGAAGAGCACTCTGTCAAGACACATGAAGGCTCCAGCAATGATATGCAGGCTGTTACTAAGAGGGTCTAATTGTATGCAAATAATCCTTGAGATAGTCAGATAACACACAGGATGTAAAACCAGTTTTACCAACTTAAGACACAGAGAAATAGGGGGAGGTGGGGAAAAACACCTTCAGCAGAGATCTGAGAAACTATACACTGAAGCAAAAATAACACTGCACAACTCTGAAGTCAGCCAGCAATGATATAAAATTAGTCAAGCAACAATTAACAGTACACAACTCTGAAGTGCCAGAAAAATATACTTAGCTCTGTATATCTCCAGATAGTTTGATAGGGTGCATCTCCTGTACTGTATGTGAAAGTGTTTTGTTTAGCAAAATAAACTCTATTACATTTGTTACATGATTGCATTTTTTTACATTTAATTTTAGACCATTGTCTTTGCAGCAATTGTTAAAGGGAGTTTAAGCTGTGTTAGAACAATTGTGAGTCAGTTCAAGACTGAATAATAACATCCAATTTACATTGCTCTGCAAACTTAGTTAACCATAGGCCAGAAGTGGTGGCCTGAGGGCCTGCAAATATATGCCAAACAAGAGAGGACCCAAAACTGAGCCCTTGTGGTACACCACTTGTAACTGCTTAGTGGTCAGAAGTGGCACCTGCTATTCTAATCACATGTTTTCTTTCAGACAACTAGTCAGGTATCCATCACACGATATAATGATTTATATTCAGATTTACAAGTCTATCAATAATACTTGCATGGGGAATAGTGTCAAAAGCCATGGTCAGGTCTAGATATGTTGTATGCACTGCAAAACCACTATCCATTGCTTCAGTTACTTTTTCATAGAAAGTAATGCGATTAAAGAGACAGGACCTTCCTTCGATAAAGCCCAATTGATGAATGTCCAGGAATATGACATTTTCAATGTCCAGATTAATAAAGTCTGAGATAATGAGCTCCATAACTCTGTATATAAGGCTAGTGAGACTAATGGGTTTATAGTTACTAGGGTCTGTGGTTGGGCCACCCTTGTGTAATGACATTACAGTAGCTAATTTCCAGGCTTTAGAAATGTAACCAGTAGAAAGGCTTAGATTGGAGAGTTTAAGTAGGGGTTCAGAAAGGCCATATTTGGCACTGATAATCAGTAACGTGTATGTTCTCAAGGCCCATGGATTAAGTTTTTAAAGGGCTGAGATAACTTGTTGCATAGTAATTAAAGGGGCTGGCTGGGACTGCGGAACCTGTGGGATAGCTATAACTGTGGATGGAGTAAAATTTGCTCTAAATTTGTTAGCTAGGATATTAAGTATTTAGTATGGATCAGAGAGTGTCATATTATTGTAGATTAGCTCCAATCTTAAATCTCCTAGATTGTGTTGCATATTTGGGAGACATACATATATCTGCCTAATGTTTCTTGTTGTTTTTGTTCAATGTTGAGAATTGCTTATCCAGTCTCTTCTCCCAATCCTTTCTGACCTCCTCTGATTGATTCTTATAGTTATCATGCAATATTTTATATGCTGTACTAATTATTCCTTTTTAACAGCAACCTCTGTTCTAGGTTCTACTAGGTTCTGGTCTTTCATTTAGGACACCCCTATTTCTTTCTCTTTACCTATACTCTGATATTAAACCTTGATAAGAAAGGCAATCTCTAACTGGCAGTCCAAATAAATTCTTGTTGTTTTCCCATTCTATTACCCTTCCCTCTCTAGTTATTTGTTCCCAATACCTTGGTTCCATTGCCAGTTTTCCCCAATAAATTCCAGCTCCTTCTTGCCTAGTGTCTGTATCCCTAATTGCATTCACACCTATCAGCAGAATCTCCTTTTTCCATTCCCATGTTGGCTTAGTTCTTAGAATACTTTGTTACTTTAACAATAATCATACAGGATATTATATTAATATTCTCCTTAAAGATATACATCCAAAATCTGAGTCTTTCCTTGTTTATTGATCCTGTTTCTGCATCATCCCTTTCCACTTTGAATTATAGATTTTGCTTGTAATATGTATAGGAGCCTCAACTGTGTAGCTCTGAAATACCCCTTAAAATCAGGTAATCCCAATCAACCTTGTTCTATTGGAAGAATCAGTTTATCCAACTTGACTCTTGCCATCTTTCTCTGTCAGATAAAATTCTTCAGCTCTTTATTAATTGCTACCCACATCTTCTCCTCTGGTTGATAAAAACATGCCTGACCTATATATAAAACCAAAGTGACTAAAACATTTTAACTGCTTGTATCTTACTGTTCATAGCCATAAAACAGAGCTTCCAGTTTCTTAGTTTTTGTATTGTCTTTTGTTTAGTCTCTTCCCACATATCCTTAGCTGCCACATAAGAATAATTTTATCCATGCCCGTAAGAATTTCATTTTATCATGTCCCCATAAATATGGATATAGCTGGACCAATTCTTGTGTGGGTACATAATTTACACATATTGCCTTTCTTTTAGCTTCATTAATTTTCTATCCTAAAAAGATTTGACAAGGTCTCAAAATGTTCTACAACACTGAAATGTCATTGCCTGGTTTTGTCAGGTATAAAATAATATCATCTGCAAATAGAGCCAACTCTTCTTGACTGCCATACCAGTTATATCCTTGAATTTCTGAGTCCCTTATTTTCTTTTACAATAGTTCTAAATATAATGCAAATAACAAAGGGGAAAGATGACAACCCTGTCTGGTTCCTCTGCTCAAGCAGAAATTATCAGAGATGCACCTACCCACTTTAATTCTTGCCTCTGTTCCCTCATATATCCTCCTAATCAATCTTATAATTTTATCAGGGAATGTAAATGATTCCATTGCCCTGATCATAAAGTCCCACCTTACTCTGTCAAATGCTTTCTCTGCATTAAGGCCCACCAACAACAGTGGTATTTTCTTACATTCTGCTTCCCTAAGAGTCATCACAGTTCTGTTAATGTTGTCAAATGTTTTCCTTCCTCCACAAAACTACCTTGATCCATATCTATCAACTTTAGCATCACTTTTGCCATTATTTTAGCCATTATAATCATGAACACTTTATAATCATAGTTTAGTATTGAAATGGGCCTGTGTGAAGTTGGATCTGATGGATCTTTACACTCTTTAGGTATTGCAGCTACCAACAGTTTCTTCCAGGATGTTGGTGCTATTACTCCTCTTAAAATACTGTTAAACAAAACCTTCTAGACCTTTATCAGTTTTCCTCTCCTAGCTTCCAAACTTTCACAGGAATACCATCTATTCCTGGGGACTTTCCTTTAGATTCGTTATACATCACCATTTTTATCTCATCTCATTCTATCTTAACTGTTTCTTTCATAAATATTTTCATTTGTACCTTCTTCTCGATTTCCATATTTCTCTGCTTTATACAGACTTTCATAAATTTCTGAAATATTTCTAGGGCCTCTACAGGATCTGTTGTTATATTCCTTGTTATAGGTTCCATAAGCTTGGTGACAGGCCTTTCTATGTTCTGTTGAATGAGTCGTTGTGCTAAAAGTTAAAATTTTTGAGTGTTTCTTTGTTGGAAAAGAAAGACAGCAAAAGTTAGGGGTTTTAATATTAATTAGAAAGGCTATTGGAATAAAGACAGAGGAACAAATAAAGAATAGGCAAAGAAGATACGAGTGGTGAGAGATTGCTGGCAGAGTATATGAATTACACTGGCTGCAGTATTTATTCCACTAAATTAATGACATGAGATGTAATATAAAGAATATTATGTGACAATTTATAGCATTTCACCAAGGATATATGGCAGTGGATGGAGACTGGAACACTACAGGAAATAAAAAAGAAATTTCTGGAAGGCCAACATCTCATGGGATACTGGTTGAGAGCAGATATTCAGAAAAATATATGCATGCATTTGGGCTCATTGATGTAATAAAAGTAACAATGCACTTAAATATGCATACTTTTTAGGGAACTATGTTCCGGGACAAGATTAGCTAGATGTTACATATCAAAAGAATACCATAACATGGTGCTAACTATGAATACACATGTGCCTATAGAAACTAAGTTCTGTAGGCATGTAAAAGACTATTGGGATAAACATTGGTATCTATTAGTATTCTTCTGAAAAGAAAGTTATTTAATGACTGAGTACATCAAAACTTAAGTGAAAAAGTTATTAGATTTGACTCTTAAGTAGTAAAGAGCTAGCAAAGGGTTGGGAAAATTGTAAACTGAAGATTAGAAATCTGGACACAATAAAAGCAAGCAAGATATGGAACAATAGTCACAACAGGGATCTAAAGGGCTTAAAAAGTAAGCGATTTACAGAAAAAGAAAATGAGAAAGAATAAATGGGATGTGACAAGATGAGCAACTGAAAGAAGCTTGAATGTCTATGCAAGAGTACATAGAAAATATGGGTGAACATAGAGCAACTTCCTAAAACTCACAAACTGCCACTGTCCACACCCCTATTTCCCATAATGCATGAATAATTATTTCTCATTATCTCTCCCCCTTGACCTCCCCAAACACAAACACAAACACATATGCATCACTATATATATATATATATATATATATATATATATATATATATATAAATATATGCATATATGGGTCTACTTCAGAATGTCGACCATTCAGAATGTCAACTTCCATATGGCCGACACCATATGATAGAGATTGCAAAAGACTGGCATACCGAAATAGCACCAGTTACCTACCTGTAAACACAGTAAAACTGTGTTATGCAGGGGGGCAAGCCCCCCTGCACCCCCCTCACCCACTACTACTTAAATATTCTCACTCCGAGTCACACTACACTGCAGGAAAGGGGAATCTCCCATTCCTGCACTGTAGCGGGATCTCTGCTATCATGTGTCAGCCTTTCAAACGTTTGTTCATATGGTGTCGGCCATATGAGTTTCGAACATTTGAAAGTTCGAAGAAATGAAGGGCTCCCCATATGTATATATATATATATATATATATATATATATATATATATATATATATATATATCCACGAATAAAATACCCTAGGGAAGCCAAGAATAAATTGATGACCAGGTAGGCTGCCTTAATAAAGGTACGGTGGGATGTCAGTGAAGAAGCTGGGCTACTGGTAAAGCCTTGAGAAAGGCTGTGTGTACCCGAGTGCTTGTGGTTGAAGGCTGAGTAAAGCCTTTAGAACAGCTTCGTATACAGGTCGTAGTTCCAGCTGGTCAGGTCGCCTGCTGAGAGGAACCGCTAGTGTGACAGCTAGAAATCAAAGATGAAACACACAGAAAAAACAGGCAAAACGATGTAGATGTGGCTCGGCTAAGGAGCTCTGCTCACCGTGGTGGCAAAAAAATCAACGTAGTCGAAGTTCAGATTCTAGAAGGTCATACTTTATTGAAGTAAAAAGTACCAGAAGTACAATCACCATTGAAGCGTTGTTCCTTAATGGAAAGAGTGATCCTGAGGATTTCCTTTTATAAGAGTACCTGGGGGTGTGTCAGTGGGAACCAATCAAGTGTGGGTGAAAAAAACTTTATTGTGATTGGGCACGCCAACTTGACATCATACCTTACAATCTGATAGGTTAGATACCTTGAGGCAGCTCATACATGGTTAGTAGAATCACTCTAAACCTACAATAGTGAAGTTCGGAGATCAGCTAAGATTAGCTGGACTTCCACCTAAAACCTCTCGCAGAAAACAACAGGTCCTTTATTTTAGACTCTATGGACTTCCTCACAAGATCAAGGGCATAGCCATAGACAGAGACTGGATCCTGGTCACCATCGATGTGGAGTCCCTTTACACGGTACACCCACATGACTTCTGCATTGCAGCCATGGCTGAAGCCTACATGAAGGACCACACGGCCATACCAGGGGAAGTGGACCACCTGGGTAGGCTCCTCTCCCTAGTCCTCAAGAACAATTTTTGCCACTTCAATGGGCACTACTATCGCCAGAGCACTGGCATCGCTATGGGAGCGGCTATGGCCCCGAGTTTGGCAAACATGGCACTAAGGAAGTGGGAGCAGGGCCACATATACGGTTCCACCTTTTTTTAACAACATAGCGTGCTACTACAGGTTCATTGATGATATTTTCCTGGTTTGGAAGGGTAACCAAGTTGAACTGGAGGAATTCCTCATTTATATCAGCAACACCACTGCATTCCTGCGTTTTACCAGCAAACAAAGTACAGAGGAGTTTGAATTTCTGGATCTTTACCTGAGGAAGAAACAAGGCTTCACCACACTAACACACAACCTCTATCAAAAACCCACTAAGGTAAACTTTTTTCTGCATGCCACCAGTATGCACCTTCAAACAGAAGGTGAGCTTGATTAAATCACAAGGGATCCGTATAGCATGAGTCTCCCAGGACCTGACGGATTTCTTGACCAACATTCAAAAGCTACAAATGGACTTTTTAGCCCGAGGCTACTCAGAAGGGCTAATCAACAGGATCCTTGACCCCATCATCAGTCAGCGCCAACTTGATGCCCCTAGGGCTCTAACTGACACCAGGATCCAGACCACCCCAGAAACTAGATTCCAGTTCAACTGCATCCTGGACTTCTGTATGAGCTACAAAGACATCATCCAGATCGTAATGGACAATTGTCCCATCATCACAAATAACAGGTCTTTTGGCCACATTTTTTCCAGAGAAACCCTCCTTCACAGCTAGAAAAGGGAGAAGCATTAGGGACTTTCTGGAACACCCCTGCCAAGTTAAACTTGACAACCCTGGTACCTTTGCCTGCAGTGGGCCTCCCTGCCACTACTGTAGACACATGAGCGGTGCCGCAGGCTTTTACTGCCCCAATGGCAGGAGACACTACACACCTAATGTCAGAGGTGACTGCAATGTCACAGGATTGGTTTACAGGGCAGCGTGCACCAAATGCAATGCTTTCTATGTGGGCAAGACAGTCAACTCCCTTAAAACGAGGATAGCAAATCACCTGCATGACTTAAAATACTTGAAAGTGACAAACCAGCTGGCAGTGCATGCTCTCAGGAACCTAGGACACAATACGTTCAAATTTCATGTTTTTGAACATATCCCTAAATCCCCATGAGGTGGGGACCACAATTCGCTGCTTGAGAAGAGGGAACTCGAGTGGCAAATACGTTTGCAGGCAAGGAAAAGACCAGGCCTTAACTATGCGGAATCTTTGACCGCAGTCTTGTATCTCAGAAAGATACAACACCGTATACCACAACCTCTGCACCTGGACCTCTAACAGATTTACTGATGAAATGTTACCTTTCGGGCGACAGCCAATTCTGATCTCACCAGTCTACCTCCAGCCCATGGTCTGATACTTCCCCTGGCAAATTCGGACTCATTTATTTTTGGTCAATAGTTCATCTATATATATGTTTTTGTCTTTCATGTTTTCTACAATGGTTCAGTATTACTTTTTTCATGTCTTTCTAGCTTTTCAGGTTACATATCAGTGCCTTTTTAAGATTTTTTAATTAATACCCTCATTCAGTTCCATATCTTAATACATTAGTTTATATTGATATCCATTATTTAAGAATTTTTCACTATTTTTTTTCTCTTTTTAGTTTCTGTATCTTATTTTTTGGATATCTAGCCTGGTTCTTATTTTTCGGTTTTCTAGCCTGTTTCTTATTTTACATACATGTTATTTTACACACATGCTATTTCTCTAGTACGCTCAGCTTTGCTTATTATGCTCTTTTAGGTCATTCACCATCCTGACGAAGATTTCGAAAAGTGTAGCCTAACAATGTATTTTACCAGCAAGGGTTGATTTTTTCCAGCAAGACTATTTTTAGTTAACTACATTTTTTTAGCTAATTTTAGCTAATCTCCGAACTTCGCTACTGTAGGTTTAGAGTGATTCTACTAACCACGTATGAGCTGGCTCAGGGTATCTAACCTATCAGATTGTAAGGTATGATGTCAAGTTGGTGTGCCCAATCACAATAAAGGTTTTTTCACCCACACTTGATTGGCTCCCACTGACACACCCTCAGGTACTCTTATAAAAGGAAATCCTCAGGATCACTTTCCATTAAGGAACTACGCTTCAATGGTGATTGTACTTCCAGTACTTTTTTACTTCAATAAAGTACGACCTTCTAGAATCTGAACTTCGACTACGTTGATTTTTTGCCACCATGGCGAGCAGAGCTCCTTAGCCGAGCCACATTTACATTGTTTTGCCTGTTTTTTCTGTGTGTTTCATCTTTGATTTCTAGCTGTCACACTATCGGTTCCTCTCAGCAGGCGACCTGACTAGCTGGAACTACGACCTGTATACGAAGCCTTTCTAAAGGCTTTACTCAGCCTTCAACCACAAGCACTCGGGTACGCACAGCCTTTCTCAAGGCTTTGCCGGTAGCCCAGCTTCTTCACCGACATCCCACCGTACCTTTATTAAGGCGCCTACCTGGTCATCAATTTATTCTTGGCTTCCCTAGGGTATTTTATTCTTGGACATTTTTCCTCCTCTGCATAGGAGCTTGAATACCCAGGTCCCACAGACAATCATTTTCCTGCTGGATATATATATATGTATATATGTATAAAATACCCCCTGATAAAAATATCCTATTTCTGTAAGACATCCTTTACTGGATCTGTCATAATATAAAGAATGAAATCAGTATACTAGGTGACTTTAAAATAAACTACTTGTTGAGTCTACTCTTCCTTCTCTATTCACCAATCTCTATGGCTTCACCCAATCCATCATCTCTCCCACTAGCATAGCATAGTAATAGGCAATTAATCTTAGACTGGAGCCTAAACTCTTCCCCCTTGAAAATCATTGCTGTAGACACTAATCAAGTCCCCGAGCACATAGCTTTTAAACAAGATCATAAACTAAGCTCCTTCCAGAAATATATTTTTATTGATTACCTCTGCAAATACAGCTGGAGTACAATGAAATATTTCCCTTTAGATGATACTATTACCCACTTTAATAACACATTCCTTACCATTCTTAACAAGATAGGTACAATTAGAAGTAAAAGAATAAAAAGTAATACTACCCCCTGCTTCATGAAAGAAACCAGCAGCACATGCTAATCGAAGGCAAAGCCGGAAAACATGGAAAAGCAATAAAATACTATATAACTTAGAAATAAGCAAAAATATCAAATCAGACAAAAACATCTACTTTCAAAAGCTCCAAAATAAGCATCAATGAAATCTAAAGCAATTCTGGAGAACTATAAAAAGTGTACTGTACGCTGGGCAATCCACCACACTTCCACCAATACCATCACCAACACTGACCCCATAGCCACCCAGTTAAGCACTCATTTCAATCAATCTGTTCTCTCTGTGTACTTAAAAGTACACCAATCACTTCCCTCACTATCCTTACCTCCCACTCTCAAGGCTTCTCTCCTTTCTGCCTACGTTCAGTATCAATCTGTAGTATAGAAAAACATCTCCAAAAGCTTAAAACCTCAGCAGCAGCAGCTGAGAACATACTACCAGAGTATCTCAGAATTACAGCCAACACCATTGCTTATCTTGCTTCCCTACTGATAAATAGATCTGTTACGGAAAACTATGTTTCTTCTGTCCATAAAAATCTTATATCCTACCTTTATATTAAGGCACGACTAATACAGACCTCTCCAACTACTGACCAATAATCGTCTTACCTCCCCTGTTCAAAATTCTAGAAAAGTGTATACATTCACAACTCCTGACCTATCTCAAATCCAGCAACCTCCTGTCCTCCACTCAACATGGTTTTCCTCTACACCACACTACAGCAAACATCCTACTTAGTTTCACTGAAACCATAAATTCAGAATGAAATAACAGCAATCTAATATTCTCCCTATTCTTGGACATGTAAAAGATGACTCTGTATCTCACCAACATCTAATAAATAAACTGTCTTTCCTCTCCATATCCCAATAAGCCATTTCCTGGTTTCACAGTTCTCTCTCTTGAACAGACTACAGGCAAAAAGATGAAAAAAGAAGACCTCTCTCTTTTCCTACCTGTCTCTGTCAGAGTACCTCAAGGCTCAATTCTAGACTCATTACTTTTCAACATTTTCACAAACAACCTTCACAAAGACTGCAAGCATGTCTCCATAGCCCAATGCACCAAAAATGCCACTCTCATATGCTCTGCACCAACCCTGTCAGTCACTTCAACAAATGACACAAGAATCTTTTTCCCCTTTGAAGCATAGCTTTGAGACCACCAACTACTTCTAAATTCCAAAGCATAAATAAATAAATAAATAAATAAATAAATAAATAATGCTGTTTACATTAAAATCATCAAATACTCTCAACTCATTATTTAACATCACCTCAGCAAGCAATACCATCATAGAAACAGTATTTATTACAAAACTGTTAGGTGTCATAATGGACGACAACTTAAATTATGACTTACATATCTTTGAGTCCATCAAAAAAAAAACACACTAAAAACTGGGATTTCTCTACTGCAACACTTCTTACATCAGCAACTCCTCCAGAAGATCACTATTGGTTTGTTACCCTCTCTTCTTTCTATTTTATGCACTGCCTATCCTCACCAATATTCAGTCCACCTCACAAAAATAACTTGAAGGCTTTTTCAACAAAATAGCCAAATTCACATCAAATTTGCCTTACTGGACTCATCACTGCTTAGCACTAAAGAACCTAAAATGGCTGAAACTTCCCAATCAGCTTGCCTACACCCAGTTATTTAGTACACACAAAACAATTCACAAACTAGTCACCTGTGCATCATTACAAAACATCCTCAAACAATACTCTTCACCAAGACACCTTCAGCCATGAAACAAAAGCCTCTTATCTACCTCCAGATGTCACTAAACAACAAAGAATTACTTAACTCTTCCTATGTTACCAGAAAGTGGAACTTCACCCCTACTTCTCTAAAACAAGACAGTAATATATTAAGCATTAAAGACCACCTGAAACAACACCTAACATCATCCTGGCTATATGCCTGCACCCTTCCTGGTTAATCTCTTTTCCTCCATTTCCTCACCAGAATCTCTCAATCCCACCTCATTTTCAGTGACAATATCACTGTTTTTGTCCTTTCTAATGTCTCCATCTTATCTCTCTTATTCTTTTGCAAACATATAATACAAACAGTAAACTCAGCTCTTGACTGTGAATACCGCATATAATGTACACTCATAATTTTTCATCCAATTGTTTTGCAGCCTAATAATGTATACAGACCTATAACATATTACTTTATGCTTTTCCTTTGAAAATTGCCTCTTTTTGTGCATCTGTGCAATATACTATTTTTATTTGTAAAGTGGAGCTTTTCTTCCCAGGCCTCCACTGAAAATGGGAATGTTAAGCCTAGTTGGGTTCTCCTGGTAAAAAGAAAATGGAAATAAATAAATAAGTAATTTTTAAAACAATTATTTTTGACAGTAACTCCAGATGAACTGGCTCAATGTCTGTGGTAACAAAAGGTTGAAAGGATAATTAAAATCAGGTATTATGAGAATAGCAGGGTAGAATTGGATTCAGGGAAAATATGAATAGAATGGTAAACTATTACAGTATAAATGAAAGTGTCTCCAAAGTTGTAATTCACTCGATTTAATATTCGACAAGATAACCAGCCACATACAAAGCAGTTAAAACCACATTAACGCTCTTAACATAGAATTGCGTTTTCGTCCTTCACAAGTCAGGACTTCATCAGATAATCATTATAATATTTAATTGATACTTAAATACAACTCTTTGTTCAAAAACTACCAATGAATTTAAAATGCATTAGTGGAACTCAAATCAAAAGTTTGCCCTTCATGAATATTTAATTAGGCTTCCTTTGAGTCCATTATAATGACAAAAATCATTTCATACTTATTGTTTTGCTCAATTCATACTGTATTTCTTATAAATATTGTTTATAATTTAAAAAAAACATCTAAAATATTTATTTAAAACAAACCATATATATATATATATATATATATATATATATAATGTTCTAATTTCATTCATAGTGCTAAAATTAATTCAGTGTGGTTGAGATTAAAACCAAAATAAAATTCTTTTCTACAATACTGCCATCTCCTGGTCATTTAAGTTATGACAAGTCCTTCATATCTCCGCAGCTCTCAATTTTAATACTGGGGTCAAGGAGATATAATCATTTAGTCCTGGTATTCTGGTGGCATCTAGTTTGATTTGCCACCATAATTCCCTATAACCCAACCATTCTTCCCATAAACCACCTCTTGCTTCTCTTTTAACCTGTTCTATAACAAAAAATTCAAATTTCCCCCTTTACATTCCTTAACATGCCTATATAATGCGTTTGTCTCCCTATTTTTCATAATATCATAAATGTGTTCATAAATTCTTTTCCTCAGGGCTCGCTCCATCTTTCCTACATAAAATGAACCGCACTGCTTGCACACAGCCAGATATACTACCCCCTTAGTCTCACAATTATGATAGCCATTACTCCTAATAATTTCACCCCTACTAGCTATATAAATTTCACTGACATTCATTATATATCCACATTGGTTACATCTGTTACATTTGTAACTTCCTTTCCTTTTTTGCCCATCAATAGTTGCATCTGTCTGTTCTTTGTTTTCAAAACCAGATTTAATTTGTGATTCCAAAATTCTTTTCATATTCCACGCATTTTGATCCAGTAGTCACACCGGGTATTTTGGCACGCAGTGAACTTTCGGACAAACATGCTATAGGGAGTTTATCAACTGAAACAGCCACGAGTGAACTTGGTAGGCCTTCTACAAGTAAGGCTAAAGAAGGTACTGTTAATAATTCCTTCCAAGACTTATGGAAGAAAAAAGACATGCATGACTGGCTTAATAAACCATTTAACATTAGATTTGACAACGTGAACAGAACAGACTGTGGTGATAGATTAACATATGCTGCCAAGGTAGATAAATTATCCAAGCTTATGTTTAAGTTTAAAACGCTTAACATTGAAAATGAATACTTGGCAGAATGTGTAAATAGGAAGATAGTCCCAAAGGGACTAAGGGTATGCAAGTACCCGAATAACATTGAGATGGGGTCAGAGTTCCATAATGACTTAAAGGAAGTATTTAATCAGTGTGGTTTGAGTATTTTAAGGCTGATAATGAAGGAAAACAACAGGATGCAGGATGAATTAAAGATAGAGATAGAAATATCAGATTGTGGTATCAAGGAAGATTTAATTTTTGGAATTAGAGAGGAAAGGGAGAAGTACAATAAAATTAGGGTAGATATAGATGAGAAATGTGATAATATAGTGGAAAGGAAAGTTAACAAGCTCAAGAGGGATATAGGAGAATATCAAAACAATACAAGTTACCCAAAACCACCTCCTATGAATATTAATGACTACAAGAGCTATAATTATTATGAAGATGGGAAATTAAGGAAAAAAGGAGGTAACAATCAAGAGTGGATGGATATGGATTATGATTATGAATTTCCACCTTTAGATAGGGAAACATTTAACGAAAATGGAAAACAGAACAGGTTTCAAAATTTTCAGAAATGGGGGGGGAGAAGGGGGAGAGGGAGGTACTAAAGCATGCACACCCCACCCCAGTTGTAGACTCAATACAAGACATTATATTTAATAGTGGTACTAAATACACCCACAACCATTTTTCCATCTACAATTTTAGTGACATTGTGCTCAAAAAACAGCATTTTGATCTATTAAGCAAGGGCTTCAAATTTATTCCCTCTGGGAAAGGAGAAATAGTGAATACTATTATAGACTTGAAATTGTTCCTTAGGAAGATAAATTTAGAGATTTTATTTTCTGAAGATAGTAAAGTGGATTCATTTCCTCAGGGCTCGTCCCTGACCCGTAGGAGTATTTGTAACCCCCCTTTACACCCCCAAATCAGGAACTTTGAAAAAATTCTGGAAAAGGAAATTAGACAAACCTATGATGAAAACAGAATTGAATTCAACCTTTCTAAGCAAGAAAATGAAATTTTAAAAGAACTTAGAAGGAATAAAGAAGTAAGAATAATGAAACCTGATAAGGGGGGAGGGGTTGTGATAATGGATAACATCACATACGAAGGAAAGATGAATGGCATGCTTAATGACACAGCTAGATATACAACAGTCTCATTAAATGAAATGAATGTAGCTTATTCTAAAATAGATAGCTTACTTTATGATATGTTGACTGAAGCAATAATAGATAGGAAAACATTTGATTTTTTAAAGGTGACAAAACCTAAAACCCCCATCATTTTCGGGATACCTAAGATCCACAAAAATAAGGATGACCCTCCCCTGAGACCTATTGTCTCAGCGGATGGGTCCAAGACATTACCATTGGCTAAATTAGTGGATAAAAAGGTAAAGCATATATGTAGTGAAAACTTGAATATTTTGAAAGATTCATGGGATCTATTAAAAGTATAACATCAGAACTAATTCAGGACAATTTGATTTTTATTACCATAGATGTAATTGATCTCTTTTCAAGCATTCCACACAATGAAGGTTTGAAAATGTTTGAAGATATGGTTTATAGAGATATGAAATTAACACATTCGGAAAAAATTATGGTATTGGGATTGGTTGAAATGGTTTTGAAATACAATTTCCTAATGTTCAATGGAGAGTATTACCAGCAAACTAAAGGCATATTGATGGGGGCAGCATGTGCCCCCACATATGCCAATATAGTTCTAGCCAAATGGGAGAAGGACTATATTTTAGATTCCAAATACAAAGGATGTTGGACTTTATATCGTCGTTTTTTAGACGACATAGTCATCTTTTGGAGGGACAGTATAGAGAAATTTCAGGAATTTTTTGAATATTTAAACAGTACTACAAATTTCCTGAAATTTACTTACAACACATCGACAGAGAGATTACAGTACCTGGATGTTGAAGTATACAAAAATGGGAGAGAATTTGAAACAAAAATCTACAGGAAAGATACATTCTGTAACTCGTTTCTCCACTTCACTAGTGCACACCCCTCACATTGTAAAAAGAACATTGTCAAAGGACAATTTGTGAGGGGTAGTAGGATGACTAGTTCTAGTGAAGATTTCAGACAGGAATGTGATCTACTGGAAAGAATGTTTGAGGAGAGAGGTTATCCTCAGGAGTTTGTTAGGAAGATTAGAATGGAGGTAGAAATGGGTAGAATTACTAGATTCAAACCTATTAAAGGAGATGGAACAAATATTAATATTGGTAATTGTTCACCTAACAATTTCGAAACCAAAGGTAACTATGAGCAAGCTCTAATTATGGAATATAATTCTTCTAATATGAAAATTAGTGATATATTTCGAAAGGAATGGGGTACATTTTCAGCTATTACTGACATAACAAAAATGAGCAAATTAGTTCCAAAAATTGTGTATAAAAATACGTGGAATATGAAAAGAATTTTGGAATCACAAATTAAATCTGGTTTTGAAAACAAAGAACAGACAAATGCAACTACTGATGGGCAAAAAAGGAAAGGAAGTTACAAATGTAACAGATGTAACCAATGTGGATATATAATGAATGTCAGTGAAATTTATATAGCTAGTAGGGGTGAAATTATTAGGAGTAATGGCTATCATAATTGTAAGACTAAGGGGGTAGTATATCTGGCTGTGTGCAAGCAGTGCAGTTTATTTTATGTAGGAAAGACGGAGCGAGCCCTGAGGAAAAGAATTTATGAACACATTTATGATATTATGAAAAATAGGGAGGCAAACGCATTACATAGGCATGTTAAGGAATGTAAAGGGGGAAAATTTGAATTTTTTGTTATAGAACAGGTTAAAAGAGAAGCAAGAGGTAGTTTATGGGAAGAATGGTTGGGTTATAGGGAATTATGGTGGCAAATCAAACTAGATGCCACCAGAATACCAGGACTAAATGATTATATCTCCTTGACCCCAGTATTAAAATTGAGAGCTGCGGAGATATGAAGGACTTGTCATAACTTAAATGACCAGGAGATGGCAGTATTGTAGAAAAGAATTTTATTTTGGTTTTAATCTCAACCACACTGAATAAATTTTAGCACTATAAATGAAATTAGAACATTATATATATATATATATATGGTTTGTTTTAAATAAATATTTTTAGATGTTTTTTTAAATTATAAACAATATTTATAAGAAATACAGTATGAATTGAGCAAAACAATAAGTATGAAATGATTTTTGTCATTATAATGGACTCAAAGGAAGCCTAATTAAATATTCATGAAGGGCAAACTTTTGATTTGAGTTCCACTAATGCATTTTAAATTCATTGGTAGTTTTTGAACAAAGAGTTGTATTTAAGTATCAATTAAATATTATAATGATTATCTGATGAAGTCCTGACTTGTGAAGGATGAAAACACAATTCTATGTTAAGAGCGTTAATGTGGTTTTAACTGCTTTGTATGTGGCTGGTTATCTTGTCGAATATTAAATCGAGTGAATTACAACTTTGGAGACACTTTCATTTATTCTGGATATTTGGTGACTTTTCTTGGTTTATAGTTTTTGCTTTTTGGTTTAAACTATTACAGTACACTATAAATTTAAGATTTAGTGGTTTAGAGTAACAAACAAGAGTTGACAACATGCATACCATAGGATGCTCAGATTTATGCCTCACATTTGTGGTTTTCTGGCAAATCATTGAAGCTTGTAGTGCAACCCTGGAGTTAGAATATATTGCTGGGGGTGTGGGGTGTGCAGCCCCCCCACCTAGTTTGATTAGATATTCTGTGCGTTGATTTGATATTGTTCAGTAAAACTGATCCCCCTAACAATATATTCTAACTCCAGGGTCACACTACAGTGGGGAACATGGCATATACCTTTACTTGCCTTACAGTGCTCTACAGACTGCCAGTGCTATTTTTCAGACAAATGGCTTTTCGTTCAAATGAGTTTTCGGCCAAATGAACTTTAAGTCATTTGGTCTCAGTCAAATGAACTTTCTTTCAAATGTAGTGAACCCGTTCTAACACAATGATCATGACAAGAGGTTGGAAACAAATAGATTCTGGAGGATAAGGAGTGAGATACAGAGACATCTAATGAGGTGGATGAGTTGAAGCAATAACGGCAGGAACAACAAGAACAAATGGACTTAATTCTGAATACTAATGGCAATGTGCTTAGACTTATTAATTCATCAAATATCACTTTTTCAGTGCTCCAAATTTATTTTTTACAAAAAAGGATTAATTTATTGTCCAACAAAAAAAAGTCTATCTTTGAAAGATAATCTGTGTGCTTTGAAAGAATATATGTGGAAATTAAATCTTTCAGTCATGTATGGTGACTATGAAGGAAAAAAAATCAAACTAGTAATTGAGTTGATTGTTCTGGTTTACCACATTTCTGTTTTGGTCTTCAACAAATCAAGTGAACAACAAAGAAGAGAACTGGTGAAACAACATACAAGTAAATATCATAATTTGACTGTTTAAAAAGATAGGTATTAAAACTAGGTTACAGTCTGACAAGACTTTGGGAATGATGAAGACTGAGAAGGGATAGGCAATTGTCGTAATGAAAAGCAGAGCTATATAATGCATCTATGGAACATATTTTAGAGGGTGAAAATGCTTATAGGTTAGTTACAACATGTAGAGTATGCTTATCAAATTACACATAATACTTTCTTTGATTTATTCAAAGAAGGATTGTTTTCTGAGCAATTTTTAAATTTTATGGTGTCTAACAATAGATTACAACATATTTTTGCTTTACTCAAAGTGCATTAAGAATTGCAAAACCACCTTTACAACTAATTGTTTCAGCTTCAGGAGCAAGGACAAATCCTTTAGGCATCTATAGAGAACATTTGGTTTAGGAAACTGAAAAGTCCAATTTCTCTATATGGGTTTCATTGAATTTAATAATAGCAATAGTAATTGTTGTTGTGTCTTTTGGCTTTTCCTGATTAGGGGTCACCACAGCGGAACTCCGGTCCACTAATGATTGGCAGTAGATTTTTACGTGCTGGCTTGCCGGGCCTAATGCACAACCTTCAACGAAGGAATGCCCATTCATGCATGTCGCCACACAGAAGACGCTCTAACTGAGAATCAAACGGACAACGTTTAACTGTGAGGCGACAACGCTACCGCAGCACCACCACCGCAGTTCAATAATAGCAATAATAATAATTATAATTATAATAATAATAATAATAATAATAATAATAAAAATTGAGTAATTGTCCATTTGGAGAGCCTATAAGTGACTGTCAGTGATGTTGTCATTATTACACTACTTTCTCATCATATCTCTCGTCCATCATAGACCCTCATATATTACAACATAATTCCTATCTCTTCTCTTTCAGTATATTTCCAAAAAATCTGCCACCCAACATGTTATGATATTTTCTTTTATAGGTACAGTAAATCTAATGTTAACATTTAAAATCTAAAAGTGAAGTGCAAATACAAATGCTCTTTTCCTTCTAGCACATCATGTCTACCATGAAACTTTGTGGGGATATGTATCCAAATCCTGACCCTACATATCAATTCCTACTGCAGCTACTTCCATACCATCCGATATTAAAAGATCAGTTTTCCCATCTTCATGTGATTCACTTACTCCTGTTCAACATGAATCTCAAATGTATCTGTAACAAAATGTGGGACATTCATGCTTGTCTAACGTTTTCCTTCTCAGATATACTAACTGTAATGGAGACATGGTTAACACAAGAATTAACTGACAATGCAATAATCTCCATGGCTTCAACATATTCAGAATGGATAGGAAACATAAAAGTGCAGGAGTAGTAGTCATCATTAACAAAAGCACCTTTGAGCTCACCCCACTCCACCTAAATGTCCCAAACTTCTATAACACTAAGCTAGTAGCAGCACAACTCAAAATTAGCCATATAAAACATGTATCTCAGCCCTATATATCCCATAGTATTACCACTGCTGAAAATATCCTCTACTGGATGTCTGATAACATCCATTATGAAACATTCATTTTAAGAGATGTTACCATTGACTGCCAATACCTTAATAAGGACATTCCCATTGGACTTCTTACTGAAATGTTCTCACTTGAAATGCTGAAAGCTGAAAAGGTGAAAAAAAAATGAAAATGCAGAAAATAGCGAATCTCAAAAATCACTCTTCTTCTTAAAACTTCTTTTTGCAGGGGGAGAAGCCCCCTATACCCCTAAGTGGGGGACAACCTCTCACCCCCCCAAACTTATATACACTAACTCCGAGATTGCCATACCTGAGAGAAAAAGGAATATTTGAAGAAATGGAACCTCAGACTTGGTATATCTAAGTCTGATCTTTTGGCCATTCAGTCTCCATATTTTGGAACCCGCTGTAGTGGGCCCCAACATTTCAAATGGTTATCATCCCAATAATTCAATAAACATATGGATTCAACCAGTTTATAAATTCACCACCAGGCTCAACAAAAATACTAATAGAGGATCCATCCTGGATTCTAACTGACTGTTATCCTAACAAGTAAAATCTTATTATTGTTGGCCAGACACCATTAGTGACCACCTGTCAACCTCTACTAAAAGGAAGCAATATAGCCCACCTAAACAAGCAAATGATAATCAAATATGCAACCTAACCAAATATGACAAAGATCATTCATCTTAAATCTGCCTCCCAGCAAATAGAATATATTAAGAACATTCTATAATTTCAGTCAAACTTTTCTAAAAATTGTAAATAATTTGGGCCCTCTGTAAGAACAAAATGAGTAAATCTAGCACAGCTAGGTGGCTAATAAAGGTGAACAAGCAGCTCATGCTGCAAAGGATCAAAGATTGGGAGAAATGCTACAAAAAATAAAATGAAACATACCTTTAAAAAATTATACCAACCCCTCCCCAGAAACCTCGCCAAGGAACATGACAAAATAGGTAAGAAAACGTATTACATAAGCCACCAACAAAAGCACCAAAGTCATTACAAACTTTTTTGGGCATCCCTAAAAAAGCTACTGCACTCAGGCCATACTGCTGCACCGTCCCATTTAACCACTAATAATAATTCTATTGCAGCCCAACTCAGTTCCCACTTCATCCATATAGTCCTATCACTAATTAATGATCACCTCATTCCCCTCTCCCATTTCCCATAAAACTAAAGAAAAGACTTACAGACATTTAAATTTTCATCCTATTCCTACCACTGCCATAAGAAAGCTACTAAGCAAACTAAAGCCAACAACTTTGGCTGCTCATAATCTTCCTCCTTATTTTCTAAAAATTGCTTTGGAAGTATTAGCTTTCCTTGTCTCCAGTTCTGATTAACGTATCAGCAACTGAAAACTTTATCTCCTCCATTTGGAAAAAAATGTTTAATAATGTCACTTCACAAAAGTAGTACATCAATTGAGTTTACTAGCTATAAACCCACTGCAATCCTATCACCTATTTCAAAAATACTAGAGAAATGCATTCATGAACAGCTTATGTAATTTGTAACTAATAACAACCTCGTCTGCAAAACCTAACACAGTTTTAGAGCCATCCACAGACAACTGCTTTTCTTAACTTCATTCACATTATTAAGTCAAATAGAAATGAAGGCAACGTAGTTTCCTCACTTTTCCTTGACATATCCATGGCATTCAACATAGTGTCCCAGGCCACCAAAAATTTCTTCTTGAACTTGTCTCCTGCGGTCTCAGTCTTCCCCTCTTTCCTGGCTCCTCTGCTACCTTTCCAATCACCAAAAGACATTTACGTGGCGGCAAAATCTTTCACCATTCCAAGCATCTATTGACAACAGGATCTCTCATCATCTTTGTTAGCATTCCCCAAAGCTCTATACTTTATCTCTTTCTATTTAATATCTTCACAAATAGACTTCAGACTGACACCAGGCTAGTAGCTTGCATACAAATACATTGATGGTTCAAGCCTTATCTGCTCTGTCCATTTTCTAACTACTCTTCAGGATATAACTGAAAAATCCTTCACTGCCATTAAACCTTGGCTTAAAATCTATTAATTACTCCTCAACCCCAATGAAACCAAACTTATGCTCTTCACCCCCAAACAATTCCTTAACCTTCCTCATCTATGGAATAAACTTCCCATCTTTGTAAAATAAAGCCCATCCCTCACTCTCTTCAAAAATAATTTAGATATATGGATGAGGAACTGTTAATTCACTCCCAGGATACTGTGTGTGTCTCTTATGGACAGAGGCAGTCTGTAAAATGACTCAGGGCTCCAAAACCCAAAGAACCACTACCCTGATACTACCCCATTCCATATCTAGGGAATTAACATATAATACTGTCATATCCTTGGTATTATTGGCTAGGCTTGTAAAAGCTCTTGTGCCATTACCCTAGTAATTACCTGTGGATTTATGAACCAGAAGCATACATTTCCCAATACTTCATGCAACAACATAATAACTGAAACAGTAAGCCAAACCGGACTACTAGGAACCATAAATAATGACAACCTTAAGTCTGACTAACAAATACTACAAGCCTTTATGGCTCCTTCTATAGGACCAATCAGTATTTGACAGACACTATAAGAACTACCTTAGCATCAACCTACCTTCTTCTGACAGTACTGTATGTTTCCCTTAGTCTAATAAATATCAACACTACTTATAAATTTAAGCTTGTCTCATCCTACTATAAAGCAGCTACATTTTCAACTAGCTTTTCTTGTAAAACATGTCATTGCCTGGCATTAAAACAATTGAACTGTCCTGAACTCCCAAACTAACTTAGTCACAACTAATTACTGCTCACAAGCTCTTATACTCGCTTTAGAAATGTTCAGCATTAGAAAACATTCTACTGTTCTAATCATCTACTAGAGACCTTCACTCTAGCAATAAAGTTCTATTAGCTATCAGTAAATCATACAACAGTGAAAATTCCCTCTACCCGCACTACTTGTCGAAACCACTGTAATATTCTTACTCATATTAAACAGAAAGGAAGGGTAAAGAGTTTCAAGACCTAGCTCAGACAGCATCTAAACCAGTCCTAGCTGTGCTCATCCTGCTTACCAGGCAAGTTTTCCCATGGTCCTTTCCAGTGCATTAACTCAAAACTCCTCTCCATTCTATACTCTTTTTCTGAACCCATCTATATAATCATCTGCATCCCTATACTTTTCACATCCATCTCCTAGCTATAACTCTTTCTCCATCCACCAAAATAAAACACTAACCACTTTTTTCTTCTGTTCTGTCTGTTCATCCCCTAACTCTCTCCCTATCTCATCTATATCTCATCTTCAATGCTAACCATAACTTCCATACATTCACAACATAACAGTTTTCAACCTTGAAAATATATTGTTGCTTCTTTTTATATAATTGTATAATTGTTATCACTGAATTTGCTTGCATAAAATATTGCCTCATAACCTATTTTAAACACCACTGCAAAAATCTTACTAGTTATATATTTATGCAGTTTTGTGGAGGTTTTCTTTCTTGTCCTCTGATGAAAATTGGCAGTGCTGAACTGGACTTTCCTGGTCAGATCTGATGAAGGGTAATCTTGTACCTGAAAGCACTTATTTGGCGGTTTTATAAGTTTCTTGGAAGTTTTTTAAGTCTTACTATTTTATTAAAGTTCTCATTTGAGTCAAAGCAATGTTTTATGGACTACCTTGTTGTAAAGACACTGATTTTGTTTATATATATATATATATATATATATATATATATATATATATATATATCTATATATATATATATATCTATATATATATATATATATATATATATATATATATATATATGAGTTCACTATGAAATCTCGAAATACTGAAATCCCGAATTTCAGTATTTTGAAATTACATAGCCAAAACCTTCAAATCCCGAAAACCCATAACAGCGAAACTCAAAATCCCGAACCTACACTACACATAAAGCAAACACATAAACATGCAGACAACTTCCCCCCACAAGCACACAGACAAACCTAGACCCCCCTACTTATACATACTAACTCCAAGATTGCGCAATCAGACACACAAAAGTAACTCGCACCCACACATTTCACAGTCCCCCACACACACACATCACAGTCACAACACACACTGACATACACTAAAGCCCCTAACCAACATACTTACACATACATACATACCTGAACTAACATCTAACCATTCACACACCGCAACACCAGAAGCGCTAATTCAAAATCTCCGCACTTCGGGATTTTGAATTTCACGCTTCTGGTGTTTCGGGATTTCAAGACTTCGGTGTTATAATTTCAAAATACTGAAATTCGGGATTTCAGTATTTTGAAATTATGAACGGAACCCATATATATATATATATATATATATATATATATATATATATATATATATATATATATACATATTGATATATATACATATTGATATATATATATATATATATATATATATATATATATATATATATATATACATATGGGTCTACTTTACATGGTCAGCATTTCAGAAAGTCAACTTTCATATGGCCAAGACCATATGATCGACTTTCAGAATGCCGACTATGTAAAGTAAACATAAACAAACAACAAACATTTACCTTAAACTTTTAAACTTTTTATTTATATATATATATATATATATATATATATGTGTGTATATGTATATCTAGTGCATGTTATAAGCACCAAGATATGAAATGGCAGATTTTAAGTGCGTGTGTCCCACCTGGGTTAATTGATGTTAGAAATTTTATGACATTTAAGCACTGCTTTTATTGCTGAATTTTCAGTCATGTGATTGCTTTTCTCAATATAAATATATATAATTATTGAATAGAATCTGATGAAGTCTTATTGAGCTGTGTTAAGATGAAAGAGTTTATTATTTTAATTAAATGATTTTCAGCATGGACTATACAAGAACTTTATTGCTTATGATAATATGCTTTATTTATTATGTAGTTTGTAGCAACTGATTTAGAAACTGATCATCTAATATCCACTGAAATAGATAAATCAAATAAGTCCTCTGACAGATCTTTAGACTGAAATGAAAGATAGTCCTCTTCTTCTGATATCCATAAAATATAAATGTTAAAACTTTTTAAAGGTTTAGACAGTAATACTTAAAAAATCTAGACTCTTGTTGTGCCTTTCAGCTTTTCCTGGTTAGGGGTCGCCACAGTGGAACTCCGGGCCGCTAATGATTGGCAGCAGATTTTTACATGGCGAGTTACCAGCTCTGATGCACAACCTTCAACGAAGGTATGCCCATTCACGCATGTCTCCACACAGAATACGCTCTAGCTGAGAATCGAACAGGACAACGTCTTACTGTGAGGCGACAACGCTACCGCAGCATATGAACTGTAAAATGGCCTGAAAATATCCCAAGGTATAATAATTATTTTTTATCAGTTCTCTTGCAAAGGATATGGAGATTAGCTAAAAATTACTCCTAGTCAATGATCAGTGTTTATGGGAAAATTATGCATTATCTGGATATAAAAATGAACAAGCAAATGACTGACTAAATTAAAAACTTCAATTAATTGACAAATAATATCTGCAAAAATAAAAACATACACCAAATGTAAATTAAACACATTGCAAAACATTTTATAAACTGTAATATAAAATGAAAATATATACAGACATTTGCAGACTAAAAAAAAAACAGGGGTAATTGCCTACGATCTGTTGAATCAGGAACAACTCTGAAGTATTAAATAATGGAAATAATTCAGGTCTAAAAAAAGAGGAAGAAAGCCTGACTTTTGTCTTAGATTTCCAGATTACCCTGACTTAGCTAGCAGCATGAACATTATAGGAGCTGGCAATGGTAGGATTGAGTGACTGACTTTCCCACCACAGGATCGGGGATATAGTTGGTCCCTTGGGGGAGTGTGACTTTTTGTAGCTGCCCATGCAGTGCAGAACACTACGCTGTGGGCATTGAGAACATCACAGACATGATGTGGGGATGAAGGTGTATAAAGGACTTTTTGTTCTAGCATACCAACCAGATACTTCAATTATTATTATCATCAAAGCAAGGCAGTATGACCATATACATATTTCTGGAGTCAAAACATTTGATTGAGTAAACACTATAACTTCTAGTGGTGGGGTTTCTATATTATTGGATGATTCCTTACTAGCCAAGTTATTATGGGTAAATGCCCACATGAAATCATCATTAGTGGAACTAAACGTTTTTTGGAAATCAAAGTTTATTTATAATTAATAGTTAACATTGCAAAAAATGAATACCGAACAATAATCTCATTACATAGAATATGTGACAGAAAAGTGGGATTTGGATAACTTAATTATACTGGGAGACTTTAATTTTCATAACATCAGCTGAATTTCTGGGGTTTTAATACCAACACTAAACATGATTTTCACGATATTATTATATCGAGAGATGTAGCATAAATGATTGACTTTCCAAAAAGGAACAATTATACCCTTGACTTGTTACTTACTAACATTCAAAATAAAATTCATAATATTTCAACTCCTGATCTACTAGATAACTGTGATCACTCCACTTTCCATTTTTCATAGAAACTCATGTAAATGCCCAGAAGATTCTTATGACAACATGTGACTGTATATGACTTGTAATGATAAACTTGCTAAGAACATACATTATTTAAACTGAGCTACATCATATAATCATAACCCAGAATTAGGCTGGCAAGCTTTTAAAAATGCTTTGCTCACTACATACTACTACTAAGAGATTCAGGTGAGTTGGCTTAAGGTATATATTTCTGCCTTGGTGGAATAAGAAACTAATAACAGTACCTAGAAAAAAAGTAAAGAAAGTATATCATTTATTTAAAAAATATGGTTGAAACTATTAAAAATATTTATAAGACATGTAATATTTAAAATATCAATCAGAAGATCAACAATTATTTATGAGAAATCTTTAAGCAGCATAACTAATATTAAAACATTCTATGGTTATATCTATAGTCAAATGTAATGTAAACATACTAGGTCCTCATTTTAAGAATGGAAAGCTTATTTATGATGGTACAAATATGGCAGTAGCAATCAATGATTATTTTTCAAAAATGGCTTTATCTGAAAGTTTTGGACAAGTTGAATGTTTAATACCTAAAAAAATTTAACTACAACTGTTCAAAAATTACTAACAATACTTTAGTGAAGAGAATAAATAGGAATAACAGTATTGTTCTGATTCCATCTGTGTGTGTTTTATCTCCAGTTTATCCCATTTTTTTAGCCTGGTCTCTAACCATTTTGATTAACATGGCAAAATGGCAGGGGTTGGCTGTCTAACTGTGTAGAACAGCAGTTTCTTGTTTTGTTTATTTGTGCCTCACTTGATCTTTATTGATATCTAGTCTGTGCTATAACTGCTGTTGAATTCATTTAACTGTCAGCTGTTAAAGTCTTTTACTTTTAAAAAAGAGTGGGAGATAGCTGCAACATTTCCTTAAGTTGAACCATTGATTTGGGGTTTTAGTTTTACACCTTGATGATGGTGGCAGAAGAAGCATTGTGGTGAGGCTTCTGCTTGTCCCCCTCTTTTTCGGTTTGAATCTGAAATTCTATTAGAGAATACAGAGCTCAAGACACAAACTATAAACAAATGAAAGGGCATGAACACCGGAGAAGCTTTAAGACTATAAAAACTTACTTGTTTAATTCAGAGCATAATTTTGTTAAAATCACTGAAATATAGGATGCTTGGTCCCACAAGCAACATAAATACAAGAGTCTTTGAAAGTCTTTAAAAGTCAAAAAGTCCAAGGATGGCACAGCCGAAACAAAATATATGATATAATATAATATAATATAATATAATATAATATAATATAATATAATATAATATAATATATAAGGCACTGCACTGTCTGATTTCTAAATTTCACAGAAAAGAAACCTATTCAAACAGCTTTCTTCATTTTTTGAGTAGTCATCCTTTGTCTCAGAAGAAATGGTGGTAAAAGAGCAATTTGTCTGGGCCGCATGTATGGTTTCTGATGATATGGATTTTTGGGATGAATGTGAATTTTTGAAAAATATGTTTCTTAAATGTAGATATCCAAATACATTCGTCCATGGTGTCATGATGGAAGTACTGAATATATGTGAGAACAATCACTTTGCTCCACTCTTGAATAACCCAATCCAACTGAATACAACGGCTAAGACAATCAATAACAATGAATATAATAATTCATTTATTATGACTTTTCTGAGGACAGTTTTTCAATTGCACATATTATTAAGAAGAATTGGTGTATTTTAACTCATGACATTACAATGAAGGATGTAATGGCTACCATACCCAAAATTAGTTTTTGGTGGGATATGAATCTGAAAATGATATCTGAGAGAAGGAAAAAGACATATGATGAAATAAATGACATGTTTAAATGCGGGAACTGTCCCTATTGCAAATTCATGCTGCAGGTTAAAGAACTTCAGGTGAATAGGTTCATTCTTAAAATAAAGTAGCTCTACAACTGTTATTCTACTAAAGTTGTGTATTGTGGGTTGTGTTCCTTTTGCCCTAGCTTTTACATCGGTAAAACAGAAAGAAACCTCTGTGACAAAGTGTACAAACATTTGTATAAGGTAAAAAAAACAGAAAGTAAATAACACCTTAGCAAAACATGTTTTTATAATCCTAATCATGTTTTTCACTTCTTTGTTTTTGATCAACTAGAACATAGAACAAGAAATAGGCACGAGAATTTATATTTGGAGAAATTAGAACTGCATTGGCAATTGCACCTAAATGCTGTTACTAGTCCAGGACTTAATGAATGTGTATGTATTGTGTCTTTACTTAAATTGAAAGCATTAGAGAGGCAACGAATGATTGAGAAGCTAATTATGTATGGATTGTATGGCTCACTGGTTAGTAACCAATGGCATCTTTTGAATAAGGGGGCTCCTTGATCATATGACTGAGATTTGTTAATCCATTGGATTATAAAATGTACATATTTATTGGGCAGCTCACTGTTTAGTAAGCAATGACATTTTTTGAATAAAGGGGTTATTGGTCATATGACTGAGATTCATTTATCCATTGGATTATAAAATGGGCTTGGCTGATGATTTTAACCATCTGAGGAAGTTTTCAAATACAAAGACGAAAGCGCTTATTGTCACTTGTAGATTCATTTTGCTACGTTTTGTATTTGGCTTTAATATTGAGTTTTTATATATTTTGTTTTAGCTGTGCCATCCTTGAACTTTTAAGCACTTTCAAAGAGTCTTGTATTTATGCTGCTTGTGGGGCCAAACATCCTATATTTCATTGATTTTAATAAAATTATGCTCTGAATTAAACAAGTAAGGTTTTAAAGTCTTAAAGCTTCTCCAGTGTTCCTGCCTTTTCATTCTATTAGAGAAAACAATATGTTTTATGGATACATGTTCCTGAGAATTTGGATGTTTATTGCTAGTTTATAAAATTTGATCAGTACTATGATGACTGAGATGATCTGTGATTTTTTGAAATCCAACACTTCTTCATCTTGGATGGTTCATAGGTTCATAGGTTCATACTAGGCTATCTGCCCTAGGGCTTTTATAAGCCTAGCCAGAGTGTGTTTGGCTTTCACCACCCATTTTAAATTAATTTTGCTATGCCCTTTTTCGAGGTTAGTATACTGTGCCTCTGTCTAACAGTGACACAGAAGTGATACCCGGGGTAAACCTACTATCTCCCATCCACTCATCAAGATTCCTCTTGAAGAGAGTCAATGAGGGACTCTGCCTAACCTGGACTGGGATTTTATTCCAGAGTGAAGGGAGCCTCTGGGTTATGAATCTGTCCCTCCAGCATGTCCTATTTATTTCAGTGCTGAGGTTCAAGTCTCTCGAGCACGTAGCTTGATGGGATTTGGATTTTCTGAAGTGCAGCATGTCCATTAATTCCGGGTTGGACATGGCTTTATACATCAGGCACAGATCACCTCTGAGTAGGCGGTATGCCACTGAGTAGAGCTAGAGTTTCTTTAACTGGGCAGCATATGGCATCTGTTTGAGCCCTTTGATCATCTTGGTGAGGTACTTTTGCAGTCTTTCCAGTTGCTGCAGGTGTCTGGTAAGGTACATCCCAAAAGGGGCATTGTACTCAATTATGGGCCTGATGAGGGATGAATAAAGAGGTACGATGACCTCCCCTGATCTAGATGTGAATCCCTTCATGATTAGGTGGGCTATATAAAATGGTTTTCTAACCACTTTGGCCACGTGGTTGTCAAATGAGAGATTGCTATCAACTTGGGTCCCCAGGTCCCTAATTACTTCTTCTGTACTTAATGGATTACCACCTATGTGGTAATTTGTGGGCAATTTATTTTTTCCAAAGGGGATGACTATACACTTTTTGGCATTTAGCTTGAGGCCATGGCTCTGGCACCAGTTGTCTGTTTCTATGAGGCCCTTTTGGAGGATGCTTGTCTTGGCTGGAGAGTCGATTATGGCACCCAGTTTGCAGTCATCTGTGAACTTGGTCAGCCACAGTCCTTCTGTGTTGGCCTGTACCTCCGAGAAATATATACCGAATAAGAGAGGTCCCAGGACTGAGCCTTGTGGGACACCACTTGTAACTGGTTTGGAGTCTGACATGGCTCCAGCAATTCTAACCATGTGGGTTCTGTCCTAGAGCCAGTTTGCAACCCATCTAGTGACATAGGGGTTTATATTTAAGCTGGTGAGCTTATCTATAATGCCCGAGTGGGGTATTGTATCAAAGGCTTTTGCGAGGTCCAGGTAGGCTGTGTGGACCACCTTCCCCTCGTCAGTGGCCTTGGTGACTGTTTCAAAGAAATCGACCAGATTTAAGAGGCAGGATCTGCTCTTAACAAAGCCAAACTGGGTAGGATCCAGTGTCTGTAGGTCCCCATTATCTTTATTTATGAGGTCCATGATGATCCTTTCCATAGCTTTGCAGACCAAGCTAGTCAAGCTTATGGGGCGATAGTTTCCAGGATCCGTTGAGGCACCACCTTTGTGGAGCGGGACCACTGTTGCTGTATGCCACTCTTTGGGTACATATCCTGTAGTAAGGCTGAGACTGAACAGTAGTTTTATGTTTGGGTTTAGCTCTTCTTGGAGTTCATGTAGGACGCAGCCCGGGACACCGTCTGGTCCCATTGATGCTGTGTTTTTTGCTTTGGAGAGGGCGGCTCTTACCTGAACATCTGAGATGTCAGGGGGGCAGCACTCTGCTGGGATAGATATTTGCCCTTTTGGTGGGGAGGGGGGGGAGTTTGCAATGAACCTGTCAGCTAGGATGTTGGCAATGTCTGTGGGTTTGATGTATTTTTTGTCATTTTGGAGTAATTCTGAGCATATCTGGGAATTCCCACCCAGGTTCCTAACATAACTAAAGAAAGCCTTGTGATTATCCTTAGTGTCCTGTGCAATTTTTCTCTCGAAGCTGGCCTTAGACGATTTTATGAGTGCCCATAGTTTTTTGCTAATACTGATCAGAGATGCCTTCCTTTTTTGGGATTTTGCTCTATCATGTAGTAGCTTCCTCCTTCTATTGTATAGTTTGTTTATGGCTGGGGTCCACCAGACAGGACATCTGCCTTTGGAGGATTGGGTCTTGGTTTTATTTGGGATTGCATGATCCATGCATTCCTGAAGGTGTTCATAGAATGAGTTTATAAAGGATTCTGCGGTCTGGGCCGTATTTTCCACAGGCTCAGGGGCTTTGAAGGATTCCACCTCGGTTTTGAGGAGTGTGAAATTTACTTTAGAGAAGTTTTTCACTGTGGTTTTCTGGGCAGGGGGTGAGGTTGGGATGTGAATATCCAGTGAGATTAGTTTATGGTCTGAGTGAGGGATACACTTCTGGTCTGGAGCATAGAGTCCCCATGTTGGTGATGATCAGGTCCAGTATGTTTTCCCCTCTTGTGGGAGTGGTAAGTTATTCCATAGCATTTGAGTTTATAAATAGTTGCTATACTATGCTACATTGATTAACAAGCTTTTTTTTGGAAGAGACTTGCTTTTGCTAGTCCTCATAAGATGCCCCTTAATTTTTAATTAACCTGTTGGTTTTGGGATTTTTACAATCTTATGAAGGATTTAATGATAAATTTAATATTTTTGCCCTAGCATTCAGCTGTGGCCCTTGAGTGAATTTTTAATGCAGTCATATTTGACTTTATTACATTTGTGCTTGAATATACTTTTAAATAACGAATCTTAACTCTGCAGTGGGACGTACTCTGACTATGTGTGTGTGTGTGTGTGTGTGTGTGTGTGTGTGTGTGTGTGTGTGTGTGTGTGTGTGTGTGTGTGTGTGTGTGTGTGTGTATGTGTGTGTGTGAGTGAGATACAGGGGCATGACATTAAATCAGTTATTCTGGCTGCATTAGAAGTTCAGTTTAGAAACATGCAACTGAGTTGCTATTGTGGGCACATTTGTTGTAAAGCTTAAGGTCTTTGCAAGATACAGTGTTCGAACTTGAACTCCAGCCAGAGCCAATGAGGAGCTTACATGTTCTCTCCATGTCTCTGTGAAGTTTCTCACACCTCCCAAAAGCATACTTGGTATTTCCATCTCAAACTCACCTAAAACTGAATGGAGTTATGGGCAGTAGTATAGGCTCTAATGGTACCTATTAGAAGAAGAGTTATGTAGACCGGTTCAGACTATACACACACACACACACACACACATATATATATATATATATATATATATATATATATATATATATATATATATAAAAACTAAGAAGAAACTCCATTCTCCATTGGACCAAGGAGAAAGACGAGGCTGAACAGATGATACTTTTTGAGTGCTTTTGTTCTTTATTGTTGTAGAACTTCTTCAGAAATAAAGTGGAATGTGTTAGTTACAGTGCTAAAATGCAATAAGTTGACCAATCAAAAGAAACCTCCAGAATTTAAAAGAAACCACCAGCATTTAAAAATAAGGAAAACTGACCAATTTGAGAAGACAAACAACTGTAGGTAATGACATCAGATACAATTTGGTGGGTTATAGTGAGAAGGAATTTATTATTTGTGCCATCTTAGGGCACATTTAATGTTCAAGTTTTCATTTATGCCTGGATGGTCCTCGGCATTAAGTAGCAGTTGCCACTTCAGTTCTCAGACTTCCAGGAGACTATTAACATCCCCCATGAAACTGTTAATTTTTTCCAGTACTAAAAACTTAAATCCTAGTGAGCCTATGCATGTCTTGCTATGTCTAACGAGAGCATTCCTGGTGTCTTGGTTTCTCATGGCTCTGCAGTGTTCTTTAATTCTGTCAGAGAGTTTTCTCATGGTTTTGCCAATGTACAAGCTGTTACAATGGCAATAAATACCGGCAAAAATAACATAACATTAGCAGAGTTGCAATCGTAGTGGTCACATAGCCTTACTGTATAGTTACAGTGTGTAAAGCAGTTCTGCACAGGTGAGTATAAATCTGGAGGAAATGCAGTTGTTACATTTGAACATGCCTTTGGGGAGAGCTGTATTAGTTTCCATGAGTCTAAGCAATGATTCATGATGGTGTTCGAAACTGTGTCTGAGTATATGGGTTTTCTTATAACAAAATTGTGGATTGCTTCCCAGGGTGGTGCCCAAGTCCTTGTAGCTCTGGATGATGTACCAGTTCTTACAGATGAAGTTTCTAATTTGAAACATGTCCAGGCTAATGGGGACAGGGAAACTAAAATTAAATCGCTGGTGCTAGGGTTGTTATCGGGTTGTTGAAAACTGACTTTAAGTATCGGTTTGAATTTGGAGATTTTGTGTTGATTGACTTCAAGTAGTAGTTTGTCACCTAGAGCTTCAGAGAAGTTTCTGTCCAGAAAGAGTTTTTTTAGAAACTGGCATTCATGATAGACTACTTTGTCAACACTGATGGTGCGGGAAAGTCTAATGAATTGTTCTTTAACGACATTAATTTTCATAAACTTAGGGTGCTGACTGGTGAACTCAAGGAAATTGTTTCTATAGGTTTCTTTATGATGAATGTTGGATCTGAAGAAGAGAGTCTGCTTGTCCAGTGTTACTTCTCTGTCTAGGAAGTGTGCAAGCGTGCCTATACAGGAAACTCTAAATCTAAGGAAAGGTATGCTACTGGCTAACTCCTGAATGAAGGAATCAAGTTCTTCTCTGGTACTCTGCCAAATGTATTTATTTATTTGATATTTGTTTACCGGGATAGTCCAACTGGGTCAGACAGAACCCATTTTCAGCAGAGGCCTGGGGGAAAAGATCCAATTACATACAGAAAGTGTACCAACTTTATACAGATAACATAAAAGGTACACACAACCAATTCTTCTCCAACAACTATTACCCACAAGATCCTGTATCATCCTACAAATACACCCATACTCTCTACCCTTATTAGCCCTTATAAAAACCTAACAACCCTACGCTCAGCTAATAAGTCACTACTAGCCACACTTAAATATAACAACAAATCTGGAAACTGTCTTTTCAATAATAGCATTGGAAATTCTTGGAACAAGCTTCCTACCAAACTAACATCCCTGGAATCCACACCACTTTTCAAAAAGCAACTAAGAATCCACCTATCTTTACAACGGCTTTGCCCCGTACTAATCCTGTCTACATTTTTTTTCTCTTTTTTTCTCCTTTTCTCCTCCTCATTCCACCATCTTCACATGCACAATTGCATGCATCCCTGGAAGAAGATAAAAAAAAATTTCAACCTGTCTTTATCTTTTTATATTAAATTGTATTTTAACTTTCTAATATTGCCTTTACACATGTAAATCCTGTTATAAACATGTCATTTTATATTCTCTTATGCAATGAATATTTCATTTTTTTACTAGTCACTATATCAAATTTAATTTTTAAAATATGTTACTCCTTTGTAGTATTTTTTGGTTACAATTTTAGAATAATGTTGTAGTGGAGCTTTTCTCCCCGGGCCTCTACTGAAAATGGACATATATCCAGTTAGACTAGCCCGGTCATCAAATGTAAAATAAAAATAAAAAAAATAAAAATGTAACAAACTTTATGCAGATAACATAAAAATTACATGAGTTACAAGTAAGCACATACAATGTTATGCGGCAAATGGAAAATAGATATTAGCATTAGTAAGAAAAGACAATATTACAAGATATACAAGTAGAATAATGCAGAAGTGATATAGTACAGATGAAGGGAGAGTGACAGAGAGATTCATTCTTGTCTAAGTTGGAGAACAGATTTGCCTAATGAAAAAGATTATATAGTGATGATATAGCTGAGTTTTTTTGAAGCCTGGGAAATTGATTAAGGTTTCAGCTTCCCGGGCACTCAGTACAATGTTCACATATGCCGGGGATATTCTTTACCCCATAGCTACACCTTTTTGCTGCTGGTACACTTTCTGATTGAAGTGAAAAAAGTTGTTTCTGAGAACAACGGATATCAGGTCACACAGGGTGTCTGTGCTGTCCCTGCTTAAGGGGGAGTGTTTAGAAAGGAAGAGCTTAGTTAACTCGAGCCCTTCGGAATGGGAATGCTCGTATAGAGCGATTCAATGTCAAAGGTAACTAATAACTTGTCAGCTGGGGTGACTTGATGTTTGTGCAGCTCATTTAAAAAGACCCATGAGTCTCTAAGGCAGAATTGCATAGATTGAATAATGGGGTTGAGCTTGCTGTCAGTATATTTGGAAAAGTTTTCAGTTTTGGTATTTTTGCTGGAAACTATGTGTCTAAAGAGTAGATCTAGGGTGCTTTTGTGGACTTTGGGGATACCAAACAGCTTCCCTAGGCTGGGTTTGTCTATGGACAGAAAATGGTATACGTCAATAGTAATTTTGCCATTCATATGCAAGTTTAGTAAAATCTCATCAATTAAAGCAAAATTATGATACACTTCTTTCAGAGAGACATTTTTATAATAGTCATTGTTAACAAGCAAAGCTTCTATTTTTTTAACATAGACTGTTCCATGATAACAACTCATGTGCCTTTGTCCACTTTCATAATATGTAAGGATTTATTGTCCTTAAGATCTCTTAGTGCTTCTAGTTCCTGGGTATTAAGATTAAACCACTTACTGGTATTTTTGTTGGTAAGGAGATTTTTAAAGTCTTGATCACACACTTTAAGAAAAGCAGTTAATGTATTTTGTAGCGTGGGGTTGTAAACACTTTTATTCCTTAGAACGCTGACGTCATAGTGGTCGCTTGTTGTATCTTTAAGTAGATATTTGAGGTTAGTTTCCTGAGAAATAGACTAAACTCCAGTAAGACAGTAGATAATTCAGCTGTTTGAGCTGGGATGAAGGTAAACCCTTTATTTAGTACATTCAGGTGGGCTGTGTAAAAGATGAAGGGGACAAGTTAAAAATGGGACAATCTTCCTTAGGATGAGTTGTGGGTACCTGTGGGTCTAATGTCATCTTCTCCCCCAATTCCTGCCACATCCACTCCCTCAGTTCCTTGTGGTCACTCCCTATTCACTGTAGTTTTCTCTGTCTGGGGATGCAAAATAGCGGTTGCTTTGCATCTTGCTCTTGAGCATCTGGAGAGCAAGGACAGCTGTGTGAGAATGCTATTCATCAACTTTAGCTCTAAAGTCTAGATCACACACTTTAAGAAAAGCAGATAATGTACTTTGTAGCATGGGATTGTAAAGGATTTTATTCCTTGGTACATTGATGTCATAGTGGTCACTTGTTGTATCTTTAAGTAGATATTTGAGGTTAAGTTTCCTGAGAAAAAGTCTAAAATCCAGTAAGACAGTGGATAATTTATATATATATATATATATATATATATATATATATATATATATATATATATATATATATATGTATATATATATGTGTGTGTGTGTGTGTGTGTGTTTATATATATTTGTGTGTGTGTGTGTGTGTGTGTGTATATATATATATATATATATATATATATATATATATATATATATATATATATATAGACACACACACACACACACACACCCACACACACACACAGAGTTCATGATAGATAGAGTGACTGACTGAGTGATTGCCATTTTAATTCATGAACATCAGTACCAGCTGATGATTCATTTATGATGCTTTTTTCACATCTTTTCCTTTGTTGATTTATATATTTTACAAGAAAAATAGTTTTGAGAATCTGAAAATGTTATAAACATGTAGTATAATACTGAAAAACTTTATTGTTAAAATAAGGAGAATGATATATGCTGTCACTTTAAACTGTAAAAGATTAGGCTTCATTTGGTGCTTACATTCCAAATGTACAGATGACTATGGAATCATATGAAAGGTATATCCTAATATATTATCTTGTTTCTTAATATGGACATCTGACTCACAAGGAGTAGATATATATGCATATTCAAATAGTTTAGGTTTTTCTTTGAACTCTTTTCACACAAAGGATTTCAAGTAGATGTCAATAACCTGGCTGAGCCAGTCACGGAAATCATGTTATCATTTCTGTGCTATTATTGGGACTTTTGCATTTAAAAGATAACATCATTTCTTCACAGCAGTTAAGCAATTTTATTTTTAGGACACAGTAATAACCTATAGTGGACACTAGAACTATTGCCTATACAATCTGCTTAGCTGATGACTCCATCTAACAGAGAGTCACTTATTTCAAGTTACTCCTTTAATTTGCTTTTGTTTTTGAGAAGTCATGAATGTTTCTTTAGATTTTAATGCAATGTAATATAATTTCTTGTTGTGTCATAGGGTCTATTGGCCAATGTCATTGTACAGCTGGAAACTGGAACAGAACATGAACTGGCAATATGCATGGACCTAAAACTTCATTTCAAGATTTAGTACAATATATTTCTACAAAAACATCTTTGAATATTCTTATGCTGTATGCAGTCACGGAAGATATGCAGTGGCAGTCCAGAAAAAGGCCTTCAGATTCTAATGTGATCTGTGTAATCATGGGAGATATGCGGTCCTTAAGACTGATTTATTCTATACAGTATACCTGGCAAAAATAATAAACTAGCTTCTTAAAATTACAGTGTTGTCGCATAGAATTTATTTGGCATATGGTATCTTGATGCTGTGCTAGTGTATATGTGTTTCTATCAGGTCTATTGTCAGCCATTGAATAGGTGTTAGAAAAATATGTATTAGTAATATGCATGCTTAGTGCATCGAGGTTTAAAAGGGTTAATACATTTATTCTGTTCACACTGCATGAATCTGCACAGCTATTAGAAACTTAACAAGAAGCATTCTATTTTCTGCTAATGTCAGCAAATAACAAGAAGTGTTTCATTTCTACTAGTGTCATGAGACTTAACAAAGAGTTATTGATTTTCTGCTTATGCCATGAGAAAGTACACAGCTGTTAGAAGCTTTGATAAGGAGCACAATGGATGCTTGAAAGTATAAACCGTAGTCAGCATTACTTGTACCTAAGCTAGAAATGTACCTTGAATCTAGGCAAAATGTAACACATATATTAGAACTGCACAATTGAAGAATTAAAAGTTTGTGGCGGGCTAAAATAAGTCCCAAGGCCAGGTTGTTTTTCTTAAATGTTTTGTAAACCAGCAGTTATTCTTAACTAGTCAGCAATTAGTCTAGCAACATTTTCTGTAGGACAGTATAGAAAGCTGTGTCTAACTACGTCAGCAGTAGAAGTAACATTTCTGTGTGACATGGAAAGAACTGTATAAAAATGCCATACTAATTATTAATGTTCAGACAAACCATTCTGCCAGCATGCTTTGTCTCCTTGCTGCAAGTTAATAAAGGGTGCCTTGCTTGAACCTTATGTGAATTGGTCTTTGAAGTTTTTTCCTTTGACAGATTGGTCCTTTGGACCAGAACCCTCTCTTCACCCCGGATCAGACGGGCCAGGTGGTTGAAACCATACGGGGAAGAAACCAAATTGGTTCTTCTTATTTGAAAAGCCCTCCGACTGAATTGTTGTTCAAAAGAGGCCAGCCACTTTCTGATCTGCGACTGAAGGACGGGTCTCTGCGAATCAGGTGATCAATCACGTAGGCTCAGGTAAGGTGAATCTACTTTTTCCTGTTTTCTGTTTTAGATCAGGGACCAGATTTGTATTGTTTTTGTCAAGACTGTATTTTTGCTTACAAGTCAGGGACAGAAAAGATTACTGTCTTGTCATAGATCAGGAGAAACAGAATAAGTAGGCAGTCATTCTGAAGAGACTATAACAAAATCCGTGGTATCACATTAAAAAAAACTAAGAGGTTACGTAACGATCGAAAGGGTAGAACAAAATGGGTAATAATTGCACAAAAAGACCCCAAAATCCGCTGTTAACAGAAGACGCAAAATACATGCAGTCGGAGTGCGCCGACAATATTAAATATTCAAAATGGGTTAATAAATATGAATTCGATGGAAAATTAGAAAAATCTGCGCTTATCAAACTTATCAAACAGCTCAAAACCGATTCCAAAGGAATTCCTCAGGCACACAGGTGGATTGAGGAAGTAAACCATAGGGAACAAAAGAACAAAAATTCAAAAGCAATGTTTTTAGACAAGGAGGACAATAACTTAGTTATAGCATCAGCACCTCCGCCTCCCTTACCAGAATATGAAGCAAGTGAACAGGTTAGTCCACCCCCATGATATCCTGTGGTCACTGAAGAAAGAGGCATTATGAAAATAAAACCGTATATTAGAGATCCCATCGGACCAGGTCTCGAACAAGGGCAGGTGACTCAAATGAAGGCATTGAATTATATCAAATGGTTAAGAATTCATGATCTATGAGTGAAGAAGAAATATGCACACTTATAGAAGTACCCAATCCTCAGGCAGGACAAGATAATCAGGACCCAACTATTTTAGTGTATAGACCTTGGACTCCAGAAAATATCCGGAAAGCCACTGAGGGAATTCCCCATCCGAAAGTTAATTTTAGAAAATTCTCAGAAGATTTACAAGAAATGAGGCTGAGTTTTAACCTAAACGGAGAAGAGGTAGAAAACATAGTTAGACAAATTGTGGGGCCAGACTGGCACATGATTAGTGGCAACTGGAATCCCCGTGATGCTACACAAAGACCCCTCCCACATAGCAGTGCAGAATTAGACAACAGAGTAAAAGGTCTTACAGACCGCATCTCTGAAAAATGGAAGCCTAGGGCAGACTGGACTTGCATTAATCAATGCATCCAACAAGAAAGAAGGTGAAACTATTGACCGGTATTATGCCAGACTATTAGAATGTTTTAACAACCACTGTGGAATGCAGGTTCCTGAAGATCAAACACAAGATTCCCCATATGAACAGCAGTTAAAGAATGCATTTTTAAAGGGCAGTATTGCACCTATAAGCAGTTTTATTACAAAACACATGGTAGACCATCATACAAGCAGGTTACAGTCATTACTTGAATGTGCTAGGCATGCCGAAAGGCATTTTAATAGCAAAAAGAAAAAAAAGCTCAAGTATTTTCTGTAGAAGATGGCGCAGAAGTTTATGTAGCACAGTCTGGGAAAAAGGGCAAGAAAAATGCACAGGGAAACAAACAATCTGATCAACGATCAGAGGACTTTGAAGGGTGAAAGAAAAGGGGTGAATGTTTTAAATGCAGTGAAAAAGGACACTTGGCAAAGGATTGCAGGAAAAACAAGAAGGCAACAACGGAAGACAAGGAGTGTTAGGACTGACTATATGGTAGTCAGGAGTCACTAGAAGGGGTTAGCGAAGAAAGGACAAATGAGAATGGGATAGAGGGAGTAGAGGATGTGACAGAAGAGACAGAGGAAGTGCAAGAAGTTAGTGACAATGAAGAAAATGAAATATTAGACCTAGCTTTATTGAGCTTGGAGCTCTATTTAGCAGACATGAAACCAGAAGTTACACTCTTGGTAGAAGGGAGGGAAGTCAAATTCTTGTGTGACTCAGGGGCATCACGAACCCTGATACATCCCACCAAACTACCAGAAGACACGGAGTCATCTGATTACATACTGTTAAAAGCAGCTAATGGACAGCTGTATCGGGAGCCCCTCTCCCATGACATTGCAATAACTGATCCAGTTTCAGGATTGACACAGAAAAGCAAAATTGTTGTTTCTGCAAAATGCCCAGTAAACCTCTTGGGCAGAGACCTCATGCAGCTATTCTGTATAGCAGTAGTCCCAACCATGCAGGGTATGTAAGCACAGCGACAAATTGATACCTTTGCAGTGCAATCGGAGGGTGAAATGTTTTATTGGTACAGCCAGGACTTGGTTACGACTGGTCCAGGGACTGTGACCAAAGAATTAATGAATATAGCCATCAGCTAGTTCCCCTCCCTTGACATTGATAAGCAACACCTGTTGCACTGTACCCTGTATTATTGTAACACACCAGGACCTGACAAGGAATATGAGCAAGAATTGTTTAAAAATCATGCAAACAGATTGATATTACTTAATCTGTACTGGGACACAGAAGGGAACAGTGTAGCCAGCTGTTCATTGCCCCAGGAGTTCTTTACACTTTATAAATCTATCGATTACCACATGTTAGCTTAACCAAAAACAGAAATATAGAATGGGCAGACCTAGGAGAAAAAGTCATGAGATGGGAGAAACAGACAGAATTAGAACTGTCAGAACAGGGAATACAAATACAGAAGTTGAATTGGATAACTCAGACCCACCCAGTCGTGCACTTGCAGTCTAGCGAGGACAGCTGATTAGCACTCCTATTAAAGGAGGAAGAGAATGCCTTACAAAATATACCAGAAACTCTCTGGTCAACAGGAAAGTCAGATGTAGGACTTATTCATACAGCGGGACCAGTAACTATCACGCCAAAGTCAGCATTCAGACCACAAAAAAAACAGTATCCCTTAAGAAAAGATGCAGAGGCAGGGATAAAGCCTATTATAGCAGCCTTACTTAAAGGTGGGATACTAGTAGAATCTCCTGATTCACCATGTAACACACCCTTATTTCCAGTTAAAAAAGCAAGAGAATGGCATATGGTCCAAGATTTACAAGCTGTAAAGGATGCAGTAATACCAAGGGCACCTACGGTGCCAGACCCACATTCCCTGTTGAATGATTTAAAACCTCAACAGAAGTATTTTTCTGTGGTAGACATCAGCAATGCATTCTTTTCGATACCGATACACCCTGACAGCCAGTATTGGTTTGCATTCACATTTCAGGGGAAAAGGTATACATATACATGACTACCACAGGGGTATTGTGAAAGTCCAACAATATTCTCACAAGAAATGGCAAGCAACTTGGCTGGATTCACCCCACCAAGAGGCAATCAGATTTTACTTTATGTTGATGACATCTTGTTGGCAGCCCCCACCCAGCAAGATTGTAGAGAAGATACCATAGCGCTATTACGATTCTTAGCCGCTGAAGGACATAAGGTAAATAAAAATAAACTGCAGCTTTGGAAAAAACAAGTCAAATACCTGGGATATGTAATATCCAAGGAAGGTAGAACATTAGATGAGGACAGAAAAGTAGCAATTTTGCAAACACCAAAACCCACTACCAAGAAGGAAATTATGTCCTTCCTGGGTACAACTAATTTTTGCCGGAGCTGGATTCCAAACTATGCTTTGGAATCTGCACCTCTGACTGACCTCATATATAAGAAGCCTATGACAGCACAGGATTTGTTACAATGGACACCAGAAGCAGAATCTGCTTTCTGCAAACTGAAGCAGTTAATAGCATCCTCATTAGTTCTAGGATTACCAAACTACCATAAACGTTTTTTCCAAACTGTAGATTGTAAGCAAGGTTATACGACATCAGTGTTAACACAACAGCATGGGGATAAGCAACGCCCCATTGCTTACTATTCATCACAATTAGACCCAGTGGCACGGTCCTTACCACACTGTGTACAAGCAGTAGTTGCAGCTGCAATGGCAGTACAGGTTTCGGCCTCAGTAGTCTTATTCCACCCTCTTACTTTGAGAGTGCCTCATGCAGTTGCGATTATTTTACTACAAGAAAAGGTGGCATATCTTTCCCCTGCTAGGCATCTTTCCTGTATGACTATATTGTTGAGCCAACCTCACATGACAATTGAGCGATGCACGACTTTGAACCCTTCTACTCTGCTCCCGACCCCTGCAGACGGCACACCACACCACTGCCTGCAGGTAATTGAGCAAAAGACACAACCTAGAAAAGATCTCATGGATGTCCCCTTGGATGATGCCGAGGTGGCATACTACGTGGATGGTTTGTGCAAAAGGGGTCCTGCAGGACAGAACCTAGTAAGATATGCAGTAGTTTCTGACACTGAGATTATAGAAGCAAAACCTTTACCACACAACTTATCTGCACAGGCAGCAGAATTGATTTCCTTGACACAGGCATGTATCTTAGCAAAGGGTAAATGTGTAAAATTTTTACTGACAGCCAGTACACTTTTTCTACTGTACATGTTTTTGCGCAACAGTGGAAAAAACGAGGAATGATAACATCTACTGACAAACCTATAAATCATGCACAGTTTATTTTAGATCTTTTAGAATCTATTCAGTTACCTCAGAAAGTAGCCATTTGTAAATGCACAGCTCACACCAAGCAACAAGATAGGATTTCAAAAGGTAATGCAAGAGCTGATACAGCTGCAAAACAAGCAGCTTCTGAAGTATTTCTTTTAAATGAGGAACTACAACCCTCTGAGATTTTAGACTTAGAAATGTTAAAAACGATGCAGACACTCACTACGCAAGCCGAAAAACAAAGATGGGTAAAATGAGGAGCAATTCTTGAAAAAGGGCTGTACATCTCTAAAGAAGGGAAACCGATACTACCATCTAATTTGTTTAGATATGCAGCTTTGTTGAGCCATGGGCAGTGCCATGTCTCAACAGGGGGGATGGTACAGCTGGTGAACCAGATGTTCACAATGTACGGATTTACAAACTACTCTAAAAAAATTCTGTTTGACATGTCAAATTTGCAACAAACATCATGCACAAGGGGCGTTAAAGCCCAAGCAAGGGAGTTTCCCTACACCACCACATCCATTTCATGCTATCTGTATGGATTTCATAGAATTGAACAAATGTGAAAATAAGAAGTATTGTCTTGTCATTGTAGATATGTTTTCCAGATGGGTGGAAGCCTTTCCAACCAGAAATCCAGATGCAGCCACGGTAGCAAAAGTACTTGTCAAAGAAATCATCCCTAGATTTGGCATTCCGGAAAGGATCTACAGTGACAATGGTACACACTTTGTAAACCAAACCATACAGCAGTTAAGTAAGCATTTTGGTATTTCTTTAAAAAATCATTGTGCATACCATCCGCAATCTGCAGGGCTAGTTGAAAGGCATAATGGTATATTAAAAAACAAATTGAGAAAGTTAATAGCTGAAACAGGAAAGAATTGGCTGTATTGTTTGCCCCTGGCACTGTTGAGCATGAGAACTGTTCCGACTGCAAAAGGATTGACTCCTTTTGAAAAACTATTTGGAAGGGCTTATTATACACCCCAGTGGAAACTTCTCATGTCCTCAGACCAGGAAGCTGATTTTACACTAGCTGAATATATGAAGAAAGTCATGAATTCTAAACATTTGTTGCAGTCAAATTCTGTTTCAGATAGAAAACAAACCGAGACATCAGAGGTGGCAGTGACACCCGGGGACTGGGTGTGGATAAAAGCCATAAAGAAGAAGAATTGGTCGTCACCAAGGTGGGAAGGTCCATACCAGGTGCTTCTTTCGACACCCACTGCAGTCAAGATAGCAGAGTGAGCTTTGTGGATCCACCTGACGCACTGCAAACTAGTTAAAAGCTTTGAACTGGACAAAAATCTTATCTCTCCATCGGGGCCCTCAGCACAAAGTCTGGCTACAAAGGGGGGGTCAGATCAATAGGACTGATCCGTCTCAACCCCAGTGAAGAAACCATCGGTGCTGAAGGACCTATTAGGGCAGAGAGTAAGAACACATGTCTGAAATAAAGATGACAGGATCCAGTAAGATCCAGATGTACCTATTCGGAAGAGTCGGAGAAAACAGGAATGCAGAACAGCCGTTTCCTCAGAAATATTGCATAATCATCCTGTTGACTGTACTAGTGACAATAATCTTTTTGTTGTGGCCATTCCTTTTCCCAGCCACACAAACTGAACTGAATAAGCGTGGAGAGTTGCACGTAGAGTGGCACCCAAACTTCAACACTTACCAGGCAATCAAATATGTGTATGCTGAGACCTTCATTGTTTCAAATTGCTGGATTTGCACAGCTTTGCCAACAGAATACGGGGGGTTATTGTTAACTTCAGTCTCCCTAGGAGCCAACAACACCTGGGAAAACTTAGTCTATGATACATCAGATGTTACATCACAAGATAAAGTAGCATTGCACTTGTCTGTTCGACAGAAGGGGACTGTTTCTTTTTACAAAAATGATACAGTTCAGGTGGGTTGGAGCAATTGCAATGTGACTGTTCCCTATAGATGCTACAATAAAACTGACAACACAGGTTCTTATTGCAACACAAGCTATGATTCATTTTTTGAACTGATGCATAGGACAACTGATGAAGTAAAACATAATGCTGACCTCTATAAATAACTGATTATAGTTGACAAAAAAATGTTTCATCCAGATCCAGGACATAGTAAAGTTACTACCAAAGTAGAAGATTGCTACTTTGTATGTGGTAGGAAAGCATATAAGTGGTTACCTGAGAATTGGTCCGGCAGTTGTTATTTGGGGTACCTGGTTCCGGCCATACGACACGCAGCAGTTTTACCTCAGGTGAAAATTTGGAATGTTCGATGAGAAATAAAGAAGCCTGTCAACCCAGTGGGGCAAATCAATGTGGGCTGGAAAAACCATCATGCTGTGAGCCTAGGGAAAAATGGACTATCACATATGGACTTGGGTGATACCATCATCTCGTGGGCAGGTGTACTGCCAGCATATAGAGCAACAAAATCAATCTGGGAACTGAGAAAACTTTCTAAACTTCTCAAAATAATGAGCAATGCAACCTTTTCCGCTCTAGAATTGGTGACTGATGAACTGACTGCCATGAGAACTGTAGTGCTTCAAAACTGCATGGCTCTTAACTTCACCTTAGCAGCGAGAGGAGGTACTTGCGCTTTAATCCAGGAGGTGTGCTGTTTGTATATTCCTGACCACAAACACAAAATAGACAATCACCTTGAGGTAATTCAGCAGGTGTCGGCTATGACCAAGCCAGGACCAAATCCATTGAAGGACTTTTTCCAGAGATTGTTTGGGGGGGTGGGGCAGTATCTTAATAAACATCCTGATTGCCATCTGTGTAGAAATGATCCTGCTGGTGGCATGTGTGTGCTGCTGCATCCCCTGCATGAATAGACTGATTAAAGACTTTATATTTCAGAAACCTTATACCAAGGTGCTGAACTTGAAGAATTGTTGAAAAATTGAAAATGCTTTCATAAGTTTAAACTGAATGACTCTCTTGACTGAAAATCCTGAGTAGGAAGAGGTTAGGGGAAGAAAAAAAAACTGTTTATGCTTATTTTGAAAGTAGAATAAAAGTATTAAAAGGGGGGAAATGTTAGAAAAATATGTATTAGTAATATGCATGCCTAGTGCATCGAGGTTTAAAAGGGTTAATACATTTATTCTGTTCACACTGCATGAATCTGCACAGCTATTAGAAACTTAACAAGAAGCATTCTATTTTCTGCTAATGTCAGCAAATAACAAGAAGTGTTTCATTTCTACTAGTGTCATGAGACTTAACAAAGAGTTATTGATTTTCTGCTTATGCCATGAGAAAGTACACAGCTGTTAGAAGCTTTGATAAGGAGCACAATGGATGCTTGAAAGTATAAACCGTAGTCAGCATTACTTGTACCTAAGCTAGAAATGTACCTTGAATCTAGGCAAAATGTAACACATATATTAGAACTGCACAATTGAAGAATTGAAAGTTTGTGGTGGGCTAAAATAAGCCCCAAGGCCAGGTTGTTTTTCTTAAATGTTTTGTAAATCAGCAGTTATTCTCAACTAGTCAGCAATTAGTCTAGTAACATTTTCTGTAGAACAATACAGAAAGCTGTCTCTAAGTACGTCAGCAATAGAAGTAACATTTCTGTGTGACATGGAAAGAACTGTATAAAAATGCCATACTAATTATTAATGTTCAGACAAACCATTCTGCCAGCATGCTTTGTCTCCTTGCTGCAAGTTAATAAAGGGTGCCTTGCTTGAACCTTACGTGAATTGGTCTTTGAAGTTTTTTCCTTTGACAATAGGGTAACCTTCAAATGTCTGAACATAGAACAATAAGCACTGAAAGTTCACTCAGAGAACTTTCATTTCATCAACAGGGCAAGTAACTACTTGTCCAACACTTCCCTGTCTCACTTATGGAAGTGTTTCAAACCCTTTTTCTCCACTGTAGTGTGGTCTCAGAGTTGGTATATATTGTAAGGCAGGTGTGGTGGGTGAACCTCCCCACGTTGGGGGGGGGGTGGAGGGACAAAGACCCCCACCTGAGTGGCTTTGAAACACTTCCATGTGTGAGACAGGGGAAGTGTTGGACAAGAAGTTACTTACCTTGTCGGTGAAATGAAAGTTCAGTGAGTGAATTTTCAATGCTTTTTGTTCAATGTTCAGCCATTCAATGGTTAACCCATTCAATGGCTGAACATAGACCCATTTCTATCCCATATTTTAGTGAAGTTCTAGCTTATCCTTCACAGTATACAACAACCAGCCCTCTAGGTATATGCATGAAACTTTTAAGAGGTAGTATATTACAATTCATGTTAACATTTATTTGCCTATGTATGCCCAAATAAAATACATTATATATCAATTTCTTGATTTTATCCAATCGCTGCTACTCCTGTCACCATATCATTACATCACATTACATTAGCTCAATGGCAGAAGAAGACAATAAGCATATCTACCATGCCCTTTTAAATGACTTAACATTCTACTTTCCTTCTAGTCCTAGCTTTTCCCTACACTTTTTCACCCATCCCCTGCCTTTTTGAATGTATTACAGTATTCCATTCCATTGGTCCACAACCACTGAAAAAATTAATAATTTTTGGAGATCCAGGAAGAGTGCCTCCTTCTTCCTTTCCTGCCTTTCATGTTCACTCTTCTACTGATGATGCAAACCAGATCCTTTTCCTGCTTTACTCATATCAACTCTACTTTTTCCATATGATACTTCACAGCATGGCTGTTGAGGTCCAGGTCCAATTGTCAGAGTAATTAGGTTGGGGTAGAATATCTTCTCCTATCAGCTATGAACTTATCTCTAGTAGAAAATAAACTGGCTCAGCGCTCATTTGTCTCCTTTTCCAAAACATTCTTCTATATTTCAGTCAAGCTAAAAATTAAAACAGCTAGCATGCACAAGACTGAATTTTGTATAAAAATAGAATTCATTATAACATTAAAATGAGTTAATAATGTAATGATTGAGTACATGCAGAAAACTGTACAGAAACTCATACCGGATCGGTTGAGGCCTGGGTTAACAATGACCGCCACCAGTACTGTTGGCCAACAGGGTGCTGGCGGAAATTGGGCTACTGTTAGCCGAAGGAGGAGAAGAGGTGGAAGGCATGCCCGAAGGCAGGTGAGGGCTAGGACTGTGATAGTGAGGGGCGGAACTTTGAATGTTGGCAGTATGACTGGTATAGGGAAGGAGCTAGCTGATATGATAAACTGAAGGACGGTTGATATATTGTATGTGCAAGAGACCAGATGGAAGGGGAGCAAGGCTAGGTGTATCGGAGGTGGTTTCAAATTGTTTTATCATGGTGTGGATGGGAGGAGAAATGGCGTAGACATTATCCTTTAGGAAGAGTATGCTAAGCGTGTTTTGGAGGTGAAAAGAGTGTCGGATAGAGTTATGTTTATGAAGCTGGAAATTGATGGTGTAATTATGAATGTTGTTAGTGCATATGCTCCACAAGTTGGGTGTGCGATGGATGAGAAAGAAAAAATTTTGGAGTGAGTTGGATGAAGTGGTGATGACTGTACCCAAGGGTGAGAGACTGGTGATTGGAGCAGATTTCAATGGGCATGTTGGTGAAGGGAACAGAGGGGACGAGGAAGTGATGGGTAGGTATGGTGTTAAGCAAAGGAATGCAGAAGGTCAGATGGTAGTGGATTTTGTGAAAAGGATGGACATGCCTGTGATGAATACATATTTTAACAAGAGGGAGGAGCATAGGGTGACATACAAGAGTGGAGGAAGATGCACATAGGTGGATTATATCTTATGTAGAAGGGCCAATCTGAAGGAGATTGGAGACTGTAAAGTGGTGGCAGGGAAAAGTGTAGTTAGGCAGCATAGGATGGTGGTTTGTAGGATGACATTGGTGATCAAGAAGAGGAGGATGAGTGTGAGGGCAGCACCAAGGATCAAATGGTGGAAATTGAAAAAGGGTAATTGTGAGGTGATATTCAGGGAAGAGTTAAGACAGACACTGGGTGGCAGTGAAGAGTTACCGAATAGCTGGGTAACTATAGCAGAGCTAGTAAGAGAGATGGCTAGAAGGGTGCTTGGTGTGACATCTGGAAAGAGGAAGGAGGACAAGGAGACCTGGTGGTGGAATGAAGAAGTACAGGAGAGTATACAGAGAAAGAGGTTGGCGAAGAAGAAGTGGGATTGTCAAAGAGATGAGGAAAGTAGACAAGAGTATAAGGAGATGAGGTGCATGGCAAAGAGAGAGATGGCGAAGGCTAAGGATAAGGCGTATGAAGAGTTGTATAAAAGGTTGGACACTAAGGAGGGAGAAAAGGACCTGTACCAATTGGTTAGACAGGGGGACCGAGATAGTAAAGATGTGCAGCAGGTAAGGGTGATAAAGGATAATGAGGAAAATGTACTCACAAGCGAGGAGAGAGTGTTGAGCAGATGGAAAGAGTACTTTGAGGGGTTGATGAATGAAGAGAATGAGAGGAAGAGAAGGTTGGATGATGTGCGGATAGTGAATCATGAAGTGCAGTGGATTAGCAAAGAGGAAGTAAGGATAGCTATGAAGAGGATGAAGAACAGAAAGGCCGTTGGTCCAGATGACATACCTGTGAAAGCATGGAGGTGTTTAGGTGAAATGGCAGTGGAGTTTTTAACTAGATTGTTTAATGAAATCTTGGAAAGTGAGAGGATGCCTGAGGAATGGAGAAAAAGTGTTTTGGTACCAATTTTTAAGAATAAGGGTGATGTGCAGAGCTGTAGAAACTACAGAGGGATTAAACTGATCAGTCACAGCATGAAGTTATGGGAAAGAGTAGTGGAAGCTAGGTTAAGAAGGGAGGTGATGATTAGTGATCAGCAGTATGGTTTCATGCCAGGAAAGAGCACTACAGATGCGATGTTTACTCTGAAAGTGTTGATGGAGAAGTACAGAGAAGGTCAGAAGGAGTTGCATTGTGTCTTTGTGGATTTAGAGAAAGCATATGACAGGGTGCCTAGAGAGGAGTTGTGGTATTGTATGAGAAAGTCGGGACTGTCAGAGAAGTATGTAAGAGTGGTACAAGATATGTACGAGGGTAGTGTGACAGCAGTGAGGTCTGCGGTGGGAGTGACAGATGCGTTTAAGGTGGAGGTGGGATTACATCAAGGATCAGCTCTGAGCCCTTTCTTATTTGCAATGGTGATGGACAGGTTGACAGACGAGATCAGACAGGAGTCCCTGTGGACTATGATGTTTGCAGATGACATTGTGATCTATAGTGAGAGTAGGGAACAGGTGGAGACGACCCTGGAGAGGTGGAGATATGCTCTAGAGAGAAGAGGAATGAAGGTCAGCAGGACTAAGACAGAATATATGTGTGTGAATGAAAGGAAGGATAGAGGAATGGTGAGGATGCAGGGAGTAGAGGTGGTGAAGGTGAATGAGTTTAAGTACTTGGGATCAACAGTTTAGAGTAATGGTGAGTGTGGAAGAGAGGTGAAGAAGAGAGTACAGGCAGGATGGAGTGGGTGGAGAAGAGTGTCAGGAGTAATTTTTGACAGACGAGTACCAGTAAGTGTGAAAGGGAAGGTCTACAAGAGGGTAGTGAGACCAGCTATGTTATATGGGTTGGAGACAGTGGCACTGACAAAAAGGCAGGAGTCAGAGCTTGACGTGGTAGAGTTAAAGATGTTACGATTTGCACTGGGTGTGACGAGGATGGACAGGATTAGGAATAAGTATATTAGAGGGTCAGCCCAGGTTGGAAGGTTTGGAGACAAAGCCAGAGAGGCAAGATTACGTTGGTTTGGACATGTGCTGAGGAGGGATGCAGAGTATATTGATCTACAGTCCTTTGTTAACAGATTTTCCTTGTGGAAATAGTGGGAATAAAGGGATAACGCCCTATGGCCCAGCCAACCCAGGTTCAATTAACAGCTTTGGAATGGCTGGAAAATAGTTCTGTGTTTTCAATCTACTCTGTGTGGAAAATCCAGAAAGATGGAGATAATTTATTTCACATCATTGCTGGGTCATTGTAAGCAAAATCCAAATTCATCTGGAGGGAAAGTTATCTAAATACCTTGTTGACAAGCTTCACTTTTTCCTCATTGTGAATGGATCTGCCTTCATGGGGATTGGCCAGGTTGTGAATTAGATGTCAACATTTTTGAATATATCTCTTCCACTTCCCACAACCCTGTTACAGCGGAAATTATTAAAAGCAGCACTGGCCGAAGCCCATGAATTACTCGTGGCACAGCTTTGTCAGAGATGGAAATGTTCACCATATTCAGGAGTTCATTCAGTATACATCTACTTGAAGAGACAATTCCCAATAATAGTCTCTATTTCTCCACCATTTCTGAGTGAGAATAGTCTGGCCACTGTCCTACCCCCTCCAATATCACCAGATGGTTCTCCAGCATATGATGAGGCTGTCTGACCATTTAAAATTCATGATTCATGGCCACAGCAAATTCCTTTTATACCTAGGCTTTGCTTCATCTTTTTAGGTCTGTTGACACCTATCAGTCAAATACTGCAACAGCCCTCCCCACTAGCATTGCACCAGACACCTTTCTGAGAAAGTGTAATAAACTGGGAGAAGGTTAACTGTTTTTCAAAAGTAAAACATATAAAAATAAACTAGCTGTATTAAAGATACATTGAACTGCAAATATGCAACATTTTTTAAAGACAAAAGGAAAAGAAGTTGTACTGCATTTGCCCTTTTAGTAATTGCATAATTAAGATACTTGTTTAAATGTGTCAATGAATGTATGGTTACAATGAATTTTGCTAATTATTCATAATATATAAATTACTTCGCTTTTGTAATCCCGATATGTAATATAATTGGTTCAGCAAACTATGCCACATAATTCAGTTTTATATAATGTGTATTTAATATTTATTTTAATGAGTCTGATGAAGTTTATATGTGATTTTGTATGACACGAAAAGTATTAACTGACCAAAGTGTTTTTTCTTAGAACCAGTGTTTCTCTTCTCTCTTCTTTCCATAGATCATTCAGACTGAATTGTGTGTCATTGTTTGGTAAATACTGAAACTATCAAACTTAAGACTGCATGAACACAATGTTAGCTGACATTTAGTAATTTTACCACCAAATGTCAACCTAATATTTATGGATACTGTATTATGAATACTGGAATGACCATTTTAATACAAGATGGAGAGGATGATTTTACAAATTAAGAATGACATTTGTTTGGTGAAGAAAATTGTATTTCATTTAAAAATTAAAAATGATAGCCACTCTGGTGGCATAGAGGGATAAAGCCCTTACTAGGTACCAGGTAACCCCGGTTCATTTAGCAACTTGTATAAGTGATGGAGTGGTAAGGAAGGGATGGACATTACTATCCCAGGGCTGGTGGGTGGGTCCATGGTCATCTGCATTTTTGACCCCTAGCAGAGACTGGGAATGCATTAGATTGGAATGCCTATGAGGAGGGATTAAAGGTGGAAACAAGGCTGAGCTGCTGTGGAGGTGGAGAAAAATTCTGCACATCTCCACTGCATACCTGCCCTCAGGCTAAACCATGGATATGCATGGGGGGAAACTGTGTATAGGACATAATTAAAACTCCTCCCAAAATGAATGATGCACAGACAAACAAACAGAGACCCCTGTGACCTTGTTCTGCAACCTGTCCCAGCACATACACTGGAATGAAGCAGAGGGGCTGGAGATCATCAGCTGGTGGACTTTGCACGGACAGGTCCTGGGGTGCTGGGGGGGTTGGTAGGAATGAAGGGCAGTGGAGGAGAAGCAAAAAAAAAGAAAAAAAGAATTAAAATTTTTAGGTATGTGGCTCCAGTGGCCTAGATGGATAAAGCCCTGACTATGGCCCAGCCAACCCAGGTTTAATTAGCAGCTTTAGTGACTAACAGAGTAGCAGGGGGGAAGGGACTGGTGGGCTGTACTGGTTGAGAGTGAGACATGGTTCAAACAGAAGACTTGCCCTTGGTCATGATCAACAAGTGTGGTGGAGAGGGAAAGGGAAGTAGGTAAGGCATAAACAAATCCCACCAAGTGGAAACACAGACATTTCAAGCTCCCAGGATACCCTTACAATCCAGGAGTGTCTCTAGCAATACTGGAGTAAGTCTGGGGGATAGAAGGATGACTAGTAGATCCAGCACGGAAGTGGGGCACTGGGGGCCAGGCTGGTACAAATGATATCTTAGGGGCCATAAAAACTTTAAAAAATTATAGTGTTGTGAAGAAATTGCTAGATACAGTTTATATTTTGGGAGAAGATACAAAGAATTGCAGAATTATGAGTCTGTGCTTTCCAGATTAAGCAATGAAGCACAACTGTGATAGTTTTCAGTAGCTGTACCCAAAAATGTGTACATTTTTATTGTTTGGTTTGATGTAACATCACATGTACAGACAACTAAGCAAACCTGGAGGCAAACCCACAAAGAGTACGACAAATAACTCAAAATAAGCATGGTCACCACTACTCCACACACAATATTTCAATAAGCCAAGGGCATCACTTGTTTAAAAATGTGCAACTATTTAATGAATAATGAATAATTAATGACTAATTTAAGGGATTTTGTCCAGACTCCACACTGATTGAATGGACTTCATCAGAATATTGTTTTCAACTATACACAGATTTCCTGTTTATACCCACATGTATGAAATGTAAAACATAACATAACTTCAAGAAGTATGTGAAATATTTATTTGGAAATTAGGTAAATTGACAGTTGTGATAAGGAGGAGGAGGGAGGTAAAGGAAATATGGATGAGATCCCAAACTTTTGCAGCATACTCCATTGCATACAACAGTAATCAACAGATAAGAAGAGACTCAATTAAAAGACAGATGTGAGAAAGCTGGAGGACAAAAGAAGGGATGGGAAATGTAGTATTCTTATAATATTAGGGAAGCAGAAAAAGAATCAGTGTTTGGAGCAGAAAAAAGACAAGATGAGTTATGATTTGGGAAGGGAGGAAGAGAGAAATACGAGTGACTCTAAGGGAGATGACTGAAAAAGATAAGATAAAAGTGGACAAAAAAGGGAACTAAAGCAGACACCTGAAATAAAAGGATCATAAATAAAAAGGATCAAGGTATTGAATAAAATAAGGGAAGAATTTGGTGTGAAGGACACAGACTGGTGGCAACTTAATCAGATATGTTATTAAGGAAATAGGGGAAAGGAAAAGGTTAAGAAGTTTGGAAAAAGATGAAAAAACTCCTGTTATAAAACATGCAATATAGAAGGATGCTGGCCTAGAAGGGATATTCTACAAAATTATCTTAAAAGGAATAGCAGTAGCTGTGAATGAGAGGACAGAGAAAAAGAGGATATATTAGGCATACGAAGGAGGATATGAGTTTTGAACTCTTTTGGGATATGGAATTAAGGATAATACATAGAAAATTGTAGGGTGGCAGAGTGATGTAGCAGATAGCATTGTCACCTCACAGCAAGAGGTTCCCTGGTTCAATTCTCAGCTGGGTTGCCTTCTGCGTGGCGTCTGCATGCCCTCCATGTGTTCACCTGGGTTTCCTCTGGGTGCTCTGGTTTCCTCCCACATTCCAAAGACAAGAAGTAGGTGGATTGGACACTCTAAATTGGCCACATGTGTGAGTGTGTGGTGTGGAAGAACTATAGTGGCAAGGTTAGCCACCCAGCAGTGTAAACCTTGGCTGTAGATGATTGTCACTGTTGAAGTGACATCTTGGCCCCATGTGCAAAAATGGGAAAAAGGGGTTGTGGCTGGATGGATGGACATAGGAAACTGTACACACCAGTTAAGTTGAAAGTGGAAGGGAAGAAAGATGATGGCAATTATTGGTAGTATTGAAGAAGTTGATGCTGGAATGATCCATGTTTTGTGGCTCTGCTGGGTGACAGAAATCTTGGAGGAGTGGACAGAAATGATAAATAAAAAAAATAGAAACTTACTAGAAATGTGTTTATTTTTGGTTAAAAGAAAACAAGAAGGCAGGAATGTAAAGGAATGAATAAGATATTGTCAATGACAAGCTGGGCCATGATTCAAGCATCAAACAAAAAAAAAAAGAAGGAAGTTAAAGAGGAACCACAGAAACAGGGTAAAATACCATTTCTGCACTAAGAAAAGTGATCAAAAATTTTAACCACCACTAAACAAGGATTTAGATTGCTAAGGGATTGACAGGAAGTAACAAAATTCTATGAAACATACTTTTGTATATAATAACTTCCAACTCTGGCTAAGGCAGTTGCTGAGCATGCGGGATTGCTTTTAGTTTGTTTTGTTATTGCATCTGACGTAAGTTGGAATTACCTACTTGTATGGTCTTTTGGCACTCATGCTGTACTTTTGGATTGTGCTGCAACAGCTGTTGCTGCAGCTTTACATACTTCATCAGGATTGTGTGAACCTCGGGTTGTGGTTTGGATCAGCAGTCAAAATATTAATTGCAATTTCTGTTGCTGTTGGTTACACCTGTAAGTTTTGTTGATGTGACTTTTGACACTTCAGTGGGACTGTTTAACTGAGTGATAAAGGCTGAACCACTTGCAATTATTTTGAACAACACTACTGCTTTTCCGATATTGCCGTAATACTATAACTGCAGCATTGCCCCAGGTTTGGTTTCCTGTCTTTGCCTGTTACTAGACATGATTATTTGTCTAAGAGCTGTAGAAGCTTGGATGCTTTCCACTGTGTCGCTTGTGTGGTCAGGATAAAACAGACAAACTTCTGTGGGTTCTGTTCAAGCAGCTTTATTATTTATAAACACATCAGAATTTAGGCTTGATAACTTTAACTTAGATAAACTTATAAACAGCCTAGCTATCACACTCAAACATGCTCACTCTCTGGTTGCATTCTGATAATGGCACTGAAGCTAGCACATGCTTACTATTTATATGCACATGCTGTCCTTGAAATGCTTCTTAAAGGTACAACACACACATGCTGTTCTACATCCTCCCTCTTTGAGAAATAGGTCATACATTATTGACGATATTAATTGACATGCAATAGATACAAATAATTCTTTGCCATGCAATTATACAGAACTAAATACATATAGACAATTATGTCCAATCCAGACTGCTGTGTATTTCATACTAGGTCTGGAAATATGACCAAATCATGTGACATAGAAATTAGAACTAGGTCTAGCAACTGGGACTGTCTCTGCTGAATGTTCAACTTTGGGGACATCAGGAATATCATCAGGAATGGAAGTAGAAGTTAAGACACTTTCTGCAACAGGAACATTGTCTGGATTGCTCTGAGGTCTAGAGTCTGTATCACAGGAACAATGCTGTGATATTGATTCTGATACAGGAGGAAGATGTTTGCAATTTATCCTGTACTCCACACCCTCAGATTCCACGAAGTAGGATCTCGTCTCGGCACATATACCTGTTACTTGGCCAATCCGGTTGAAACCTTTTGCCGTTTATATCCTCACTGTCTTTCCTTCTTTCAATGGATGAAGAAATCTGCTCGATTTATCATAGCTGGACTTCTGGAAATAATGCTTCCTGAATAGCTGGGCTTTGATTGTTCTGTTGTTCTTTGCTTTAGGCCTCAACAAATTAGAACTGATAGGCAATATTGTTCTGGTTTGCCTAGATAGAAGTCTCTGAGCATGCTAGATTGAGTTTGACTTCTCTAGTAATTGCTTTGCACTCTGTACTGCATGTTCAGCTAGTCCATTTGACTGTGGGTATTCTGGACTACTAGTAACATTTACAAAGTCCCATTCTTTTGCAAATTTGTGAAACAACTGACTGGTAAATTGGGTACCATTGTCAGAAATAACTTTGTGTGGACTGCATGGACTGAGAAATGACATTTCAACTTGGTGATAACAGCAGTGGACATTAGGTTAGGTAGTAAATCCATCTCAAACCAGCTCCAATAAGAGTCTACCAACACTAAGTAATGCCGATTGTTCCACTCAAATATATCAGTGGCTACTGTTGACCAAGGTAGTTCAGGAACTTGACTTAGCTGAAGTGGTGCTCTTTGCAAATGCAGTTTAGTACTATTGCATACTGAACAAGAAGAAAGTACTTTATCAATATCTTTTGCTAGAGAAGGCCAAAATATTAGTCATCTCACCCTTCTTTTGGTAAATTCGGAACCTGGGTGACCATTATGCAAAATTTGCATATATTCACATTGTAAGGAAGCAGGAACTACAATTTTAGGCCCTTTGAAAACAATGACATCTTCCATCAACATCACATCTCTGTAAGGAAAATAGGTTTGCACTTCAGGTGGTACACTTTGATGGCCATCCAACATTAATGAATTAGTTGAACTTTTGAAAAACTGGATCAGTCTTTGTATGATCTGTCAGCTTATCAAGTCTCATGGTAAAAAAAATTATGCACTTCCATGACATCAAAGTCAAAATTCTCTGCATTAAGCTGTTCTGTTGTATTTCTGGGAGATTTGGATAGGGTATCAGCCAGATAAAGAAGTTTGCCTTTTGTATAGTCCATTTTGAAGTTGTACTTTTGCAATCTGAGCATCTTTTCTTTGTAATCTCTCTGGAGCTGAATGTATAGGCTTCTTTAAAATAGTAACAAGAGGTTGGTGATCAATGTCAATCTGAATAGCTCGACCATAAATATAGTCACGAAACTTTGAACATACAAATACTATTGCCTATAGTTCTTTCTCAATATGAGCATATTGCATTTCAGTTTGGGTAAGAGTTCTATATGTATATGCTACTGGTCTGCCTTCTTGAAGAATAACTATGCCAAGACCAAATTTTGAAGCATCACAGGAAAGAGTTACTGGTTTATTGACATCATAGAATCTTAATGTAGGTGGGGTGGCAATTTTCTGCTTAAGGTCTTCAAGTGCTCTCTGGTGCTGTTCCAACCAAGACCATGTAACATCTTTGCACATCAGCTCTAAAAAAGTCACTGTCAACTCACTGAAATCTGGTATAAACTTGCCTAAATAGTTGACCATACCAAGAAAACAGTGTAGAGCTTGAACTTTATCTGGTGCTGGCATCTCTAGAATGGCTGATTGCTTGGGTCAGTCTGGTCACAAGCCAGTGCTAGTAAATAAATGACCAACATATATTACTTCTGGTAGTCTGAATTTGCACTTCAGAGGATTGAGCTTCAAGTTCGCTTCACATGCTCTGTTTAGAACCTTCCTAAGGTTTCTGTCATGCTCAGCTTCACCATTAAACCAATAAATCATCTACTATTATGGCACAAGGATAACCAGAAAAAATTTGCTCCTTTGCACGCTGAAAGACTTCACTTGCAGAATGTATTCCAAACGGCATCCTGAGGAATCTATATCTTGCAAATGGGGTACTGAAAATAGTCAATAGGGAAGATTTGTGATCAAGCTTCACTTGCCAAAATGAACTTTTTGCATCCAAGACAGAAAAAACAGTGGCATTTGGTATTAGGGCTGCAACCTCTTTGACTGTACGCATTGGATGATGTGGTCTCTTTAATGCTTTGTTCAAATCTCTTGGGTCAGTACAGATACTGATTTCATCTGAGCCTTTCTTGTGGGTGGCTACCATGGACGACACCCATTCAGTTGGTTCTGTAACTGGACAAATTACACCTTGTTGCACCATTTTATCTAATTGAGCTTTGAGTTTATTCTATATAGCTATTGGAACTTTTCTTGCTGGTCTAACCACTGGACTAATCCCTGAGTCTAATTTCATAGAATATACGACTGGAAGTTTACCTAACTTGTCACTGAAAACATCAGCATACTCTGAGAAAATGGCTTCAGTACAATTGTAACTGGCACATGTGCTTATATGATGAACTTCTGTGGTAAAGGAAAGTAGATTAATTCTCAGACTGTCTCTAACTTCCAGTAATGACTGCACAGATCTTCGGACTACATAGAATAGTAAGCTGTAGCAGTTCCTAGCCAAATAACATGAAAGGATTACTGAGCCCCTTACCTGAAGATATGGAATGGTAATCTGCATCTCTGAAGAGAGTTACTGATAAATCTTCTTGGACTGATGTTAAAAAGAAAAAAACAAAATACTGAGTCAAAGATCGCTATTCCCACTAAATCTCTCAAAGCATCTACTGCAACTGGACTTTAATTTGTTTTATACTTGCTAAATTTTCAAGTAAGGTATGTCATGTCAATATTTTTCTTATTGCTATTCTTTCTCTTTTTGCTTTTTCATTCAGCTCTACTGAATTATCCAATTATAGGCCAATAGCTATACTCTCTCCACTTGCAAAGATTATGGAAAAATGTATTCATAGACAACTCATGCACCACCTAATCCAAAATTGCCTTATGGCAGACACTCAGCATGGCTTCCGTCCTCATCAATACTCTACTTCAGCCCTCCTAGCCTTTACTAACACCATAAACCATAATCGCAACAATAATTATATATCCTCAGCCCTCTTTTTGGATCTTTCCAAGGCATTCGATATGGTTGATCACCAACTTTTAATCCATACCCTGCAAACATTCTTTCTAGATACTGGAGCCCTCCAATGGTTTCAGTCCTACCTGAATGGTCGACAGCAGGCTGTCCTCTGGCAGAACAAGCTCTCTAACCTTCTACATAACACCCTTGGAGTACCACAAGGCTCTATAGTAGGGCCCTTGCTGTTCTCCATCTTCATTAACGACCTTTATACTGTCATCCCAAAAGTCAGCTGCATCCAATATGCTGATGACTCTACTCTGATTTGCTCAGCCACATCTCCAGTAGAGTTATGGTCAGCTACCCAGACCACCTTTAATATAATAGAAAACTGGCTTTCTGAACATCATCTTATCCTAAATCCCAAAAAAACCTAAAATGCTGTTATTTTCACCAACACGTAGGTCTTCCGCTTTCACCTTTTCCATAAAATCAAATGATGGCACAATAATCTCCCCTGACCCATCTACAAAACTATTAGGTGTCATCATAGACAATAATCTAAAATTTGACCTATATGTTAACCAAACTATCAAAACCATCAATAAAAAAATAGGGTCACTTTACAGAATAAAAGACTTCCTAACCCCTCCAGCTAAAATTGCCATAGCTCGATCTCACCTTTTTTCAACCCTTCTGTATGCATCCCCTCTACTCTCGAATTTAAATAAGACTGTCCTTAACAAACTCTCAATTTGCTACAACCACATTGCCAGGTTTGCCACTGGGCTGCCTTTTAGGACACATCATTGCATCAATCTAAATCAGCTTGGGTGGCTTGAACTACCCAGCCTAATCCAGTATAACCAACTGATTATGGCCTATAAAATCCTCTATAATCCGGACAATACTCCTGCACTTAAAAATATTATCACCCCCTATAACAATCCTAGACCACTTTGATCCTCTAACAAACTACTAATTCAGACTAGCAAAATTAATAACAAAGCCAGTGATTCTCTATTTGCAAACTCTGTAAGTAGATCCTGGAACTCTCTTCCAGCTGATATTACCTTACTTTCCACCTTAGGTCAATTTAAAACTAGACTCAAACAACATCTGTCACTTAACTGGCTATGTCAGTGTATCAAGCCTGGCTAACTCTCTCTAGAATGTGTAAATATCTGTTAACCAGTTTACTGTATAATTTAATTTAATCCTGACTTGTGCTCAGGCTTAACTGTAACCTGTGGAACTTGTTTAACTTGCTTACTTATGTAATCTCTGTAAATAGTCTGTTTGCAATATGTAATGCTGGTATTATGTAATGTTGTATCTGCTTACCCTTGGAGCTTTTCTCCCCGGGCCTCCGCTGAAAATGGACATGCATCCAGTCGGACTATCCCGGTCAACAAATGTAAAATAAAATAAATAAAAATAAAAATTTCTATACTTTTTTTGTTCATATACAAATTAAATAACTGTTTATGCTTTTAGTATATTAGTATAATATTATTGGTTTATTGAATGATATAACTGAACAGTAAGCTATCTTTGCTTTTATGACCTTAAGATGACATGCTTTATTTCAAATAATATATAGCCCATTGCCCTGCTAAATGTTCTTCTGAGTTATTACACAGGCATAGTCACTGCTTAGATTAATTTATCAAAACTGTTTTGGATACATGGAATAACAGGGCATATCTATGATTTAGTATATATTAACTAGCTTCTTTAATATTTATAACTTCTGATTGTTTCAGAATATATATTGGTACCTGTGTGAACAAAAAGCTGTTTGCCGGCTTTTGACTTAAATTGGGTCTCTCTGACAGTTACATGATTGTATGTTTTATGGCACAAGGTTTTTAAATGGTTACAAGTTATGTTTCCTGTAGAGTTTAATGTTAAAGTACTGTTTTCTCTCTCATTGGCATTGAATGTTATTTTACTGTTTGGAAGTATCTGACAGTTAAACTTTGCATTTGTTACTGTAAATAAGCAGACTGTGTGATACAGTTAAAGTGAGGTCAGGAAACTGTACTGTGTAGAGTGCTGGGCAGGAAAATGTCAGTTTGAAATTTAAGAAGTGAAGCTTTCTTACTTAGCTCGTGACATCATGCATTCTATGCATGCAGATCAGATTACATTACATCTAATGTGCATATGCAAGCCTAATTGTGAATGTCAAGTCTCTGATTGGTTAATATAGCATAGTAGGCTTCTTTTACAAGAATTATGAGCTACACTGTCTGCAAACATAGTCATGGTTCCCTTTTATAATAGTGACTATATTTTGTAATCAAATATATACAGAAATGTCAATCTGAGGTTGTAAATCTTTGTTCTTTCATTACAAATAGGACCTCGGTTCCATCCTCAGAACCAATACGACTGTTTCCAAGCTCACGCCAGCCAAAAACTCTTAGCTAAGATCTACCCATAATGCCCCTCTCCTAGTTACTCCAGATCTCGTTTGCCGCGTTCCTAGTCAGACGTGCTAGTCATCTCTCTCAAAGCTAAGTAGAAAATTGCTATTGTTAAGACAGTTTTTCTTCAAAATTGTTTACTTTTTAGTCAAGTTAGCCTTTTCTCACTGTCACCTATAACCTAGTTCTATTTTCTACCCTTTTCCTTGGTTATTTAAATTTTACCAATTTTGGTACTGTCCCTCTCTTCTGCCTTTGACAGGCCCTTCCTTACCACTTGTGATATTTTTTAAATACAATCTCTGGTATTCTCTCTCTTATTTTGTTTTTTCTATAGGATAGCCTTCTTGCCTTATCACGTCAGGCAAAGCTAAGTTTGGTGTGACAAGTGTGGATGGAAGATGCCTAACTCGGATACAGATGCTCGTTGTGTCTACTGTTTGGGCATGGATCATATTAGAGCTGACTGTGACATCTGTGCTAGTTTTAGTAATTGTACACTAGCAGAATTTAAAAATAAACTTATTTTTAAAGGTTTACTCAAGACACCTTTTTTGGAGGCTCTATCTGGGTTGGAGGTCTCACCCTCTCCAAAGACCAAAAAACATAAGGACAAATGGAGTCACTAGGTTTATGCATCTCCATCAGTTATGGAACTGAGTTGGCTGCATGCTTGGCCACTGCTCTCGGTGCACACCTCTTCGGCACCAGGCTCTGTGTCTTCTCCCTTGGTGCCGTCCATGATATTCACCCCTATTTTGGTTCCGACCTCAACACCACTGACTTCGGTGTCGTCTGTGGATCTGACATTGGCTCCAATGACTGTACCTGCTTTGGCACCATCCCCAGCCATGGTGTTGACAGTTTCTTCAGCTCCATCGACTCCAAAACTCAAATACCTGACAAGGACAAGATACTTTCACTCTGGTGCATACTGTCTCTGTTCTGACAGCAGTGTTTTCCCTGTTGGCACCGTCCACACTAGCTGCATTGGCTCCGGTGGAACCAATGCTCTCAGGAAACAGTGCTTGGACCGCCCATACCTTGGTACCTAGCCCAGCACCTATTTTCTCACTGGTGCTGTCTATGTCCATGACTCCAATGGCTTCCAGTTCTCTCAGTGCTCCTCACCTGGAGGTGGGCTCCTCACAGTGAGGTGTGACCCCGGTTCCAAGATGGTCCCGCCTGGTTTCAGACTCCCAACCCTACTCAAGTGGGCCTGCTGTACAGGTAGTGGACTCGCAGTCAGCACCAATGACATCAGTACCAGAACCCTTCCTTAGCATGCACCTCTCCCAACCCTCTATTTTGGGACCTCGGGCATGGGAGTCACAAGAACCCTCTTTGAAGGGGAGCTCCTTCTCTGGAGTCCTCCTCAGAAGATCCCACAGGGGAGTCACCCCAGAAGAAATGGTGCAAGACAAATTTGCCTTGATTCACTGGAAGAATCTATCACCGAAGTCACTGATTGTGATGAGGGGGAAGGGTCTCCATGGTCTCCCCCAGATGACATCTCATTCAGAGACATTCTGGAAATCCTCAAGCAGCAGGGAGACTGGAAGTCCTATAACCTTTCTTCTGAGGAATCTGTGTTTCTGCAGGTCTTCCGTGCCTGGCCATATACTTCCTGGATGATTCCACCAGCAGATGACCTTGTTAAACTCATTGTGCAGTGTGCCTAGAAGGCCCCAGACAATGTAAAACCTGTCCCTTGGAGGCCAGACAACAATTTTATCTATGCCTGAAGACCAGCCCCACTGGTCCTAGCAGTTGACAGTTGATTCTATGGTTGTGGCAGCAGCCACCAAAAGGGAACTGGCAGAAGATAGTTCCACTGTCCATCCTCCAAACAGAGAGTCCTGGACCATGGACAGACTAGGGAAATGGACCTATGCTTCAGTGACATTCGCCATTCAGTCACTGAACTATCTGGCACACTTTACCCACCTCCAAAGAGACCTAATTTCTGAAATGTCTTCCCCTTTGGTGGGGTACTGCCTGATGAGGTGCGTGATATGTCACCTCACAGCTAGCTACCCTTGAATCCATCTCGAACTCCTTGATGCATTTGATATCTCACTCCACTGAGGGGCCAGTCGAGCTGCCGCATCAGGCATTGTCATGAGACATAATGCTTGGATGCGGTTGTGTGACTTCGCAGACCCCTTTAAATCTTCCTTCGTCAATGCACCTGTTGACAAATCTGCACTTTTTGGACCCAAAGTACGAGACACACTTGCACGTAAGTGAGAAAGATGGAAAGACCTTGTCTGCTGTGGGCATACGCTTTTCCAACCCCCAGAGGTCCTACTCCAGGAACCTGAAGGGAGGAAAAATGTGGTTCAAGAAATCCCAAGGACCTTTTTCGTGACACTAGTGGTGAACAATCCCCCCAGGGCAGAGGGGGTAACTCATATGGAAGATGTCCTTTTTGAGATAGAGGGGGTCCACATAACCAGGGCGCTAGAGATTCTTTCTCTGGCAGACCCTACCAGCGCTCCTGAGCACTGGCCCAATTGCTTTCCTCTGGAAGCAGTCGGGGGTCATTTTTCCTCTGCATCTACCAGCCTGGCATCTTATTACTACTGATGTTTGGGTGCAAAGAATAATATCCAGATGCTACCAAATACCCGTCAAATGAATCTCCAATGCACCACCCAATCAGAGGGAATTAGCAGCCTTAGAAATAGAAAAGCTGCTAAGGAAAAGATTCATCCAACCAGTACCACCAGACCAGACAGGATCTGGGTTTTACTCGAGGTTCTTTTAGTGCCAAAAAAGACAGGGGACTGGAGACCAATCCTGAATCTCAGCCTATTGAAAAAATTTATCGAACCTTGAAAATTCCAGATGGTCACAATACAGTCCATTCTTCCCTTCCTAGGGAGGGATAACTGGATGTGCTCTGTAGACCTCCAGGACACATACTACCACATAAAGATGGATCACCACTCCAGGAGGGTTCTCCGCTCCCAGCTAGGAGCCAATCACTACCAGTTCAGGGCACTGCCATTCAGTCTCTTGGCAGTCCCTCAAGTGTTCGCCAAATGTATGGCAGTTGTGGTAACTCATCTTCGACTACAAGGATTTCAGGTGTTTCCCTATCTAGATGATTGGCTCCCTACCGCTCTGACCAGGAATCTTCTTACACTCAGGTCTCGCTCTCCGCTTGGGGATTACAATCAATAAGGACAAATCTCAATGTCTCCAATGAAGACACTGGAATTCATTGGAGTGGTCTTCGACACAACATCCTGTCAAGCTTCTCTCCCCGCTCACAGGCTTTCAAAAATAACACACCAAATTCAAGACCTTCTTCCTCAGTCCTATGTACCAGTATGTCTTGTACTGCAACTCTTAGGCTCCATGGTGGCTGCCATTATGTTGGTACCACTGGTGAGACTGCACATGAGAATCCTACAGTGGCTCCTTTCCGCACAGTGGTCGTTGCTAATTTACCCACTCGACCACATGATACCTCTTTCAAACCATTGCAAGGAAGAAATGTTATGGTGGATGAACCCACAAATGAATCTTTGGTGTCGACCATTGTGTTTTCCCCAGCCCACAGCCGCAGTGACCACAGATGCTTCCCTGTTAGGGTGTGGGGCATTTCCAGGGAAAGACTGTCCAAGGCACCTGGTCCCCCTTGGAGGCCAATTTGCACATAAATGTCCTGGAACTGAGGGCAGTTCTCTTAGCATTGCAAGCGTTCCATGCATCCCTACCCTCTGGGACCATTGCAATTCAGTCAGATAACATGTCAGTCATCTGGTATGTCAACAAGCAAGGTGGAACCAGGTCTTACCTCCCCCTGTGTTGGGAAGTCATGACGATTTGGCACTGGGTGATAGCTTCCAACTGCTTCCTTATAGCAACACACATTCCCGGGAGTTCCAACCTTTTTGAGGACACTCTGAGCAGGAACATCCTGATGCCTCATGAGTGGTCCCTCAACCCTGTAACAGTGGATCGGATCTTCCAACACTGGGGCAAGCCTTGCTGTGACCTGTTTGCTTCCCCCTTTAAACTACAAATACAGAAGCTACTTTGCCCTGATCCCTCCTCAGGGGAAACCACCGAGGGATGCTCTAATGCACAATTGGCCACCGGGTCTTCTGTATGCCTTTCCCCCATTTCCCCTCATTCCAAAATTTCTCCAGAAAGCTCAGAGGTTGAGAAGCAAAGTGATCCTCATTGCCCCCTACTGGCCCCGTCATGTCTGGTTCCCATTTCTATGGCCTCATTTGATTCACAGTCCATGGATCCTGGATCATTCCCAAGACCTGTTATCTCATCCTCAGGGACTGATTCATCTGAATCTGCACAGTCTCAAGCTCACAGCTTGGTTTCTTCACTTCCAATGACTGCCAGGCTGCCTGACATCCCATCTCCTGTTCGTGAAATTCTTCTGGCTTTACACAAACCTTCTACTAATAAAGTTTATTCCAGTAAATGGACTAGGTTCTCTATTTGGGCAACGGATCAGAACTTAGACCCTTTCTCTATACCTATTCAAAAGATTCTACAGTACCTGACTACTCTTTTGCATGCAGGAGCCTCAGCATCGACGATCACTGTACATTTAGCAGCTATCGCCATTTTTCATAATGGTCTTGATAATTCTTCAATTATGTCACACTGCCTATGCAAGACCTTTTTGAAAGGAGTATTACATGTTAAACCTCCAGTCAAGCCTCCCTTAGAACCTTGGGACTTGACTTTGGTACTTCAGTCTCTCACAGGTTCTCCTTTCGAGCCTTTTGATTCATGTGATTTGAAATTTTTGTCATGGAAAACCTTACTTCTAGTAGCACTTACCTCAGTGGGAAGAGTATCTGAGCTGCAGACTTTGAGTGTCAAGAGTCCTTACTTGGTCTTTCATACGGATAGAGTGTCCCTTCGTACTGACCCTTCTTTCTTGCCCAAGGTCATTTCTGACTTTTCCATTAACCAATCTATTGACCTGCTGGTTTTCTTCCCTCAACTTTCTAACAGAGGGGAGTACCTTTTTGCACACCTTTGATGTACATTGGCAGCTTCATTGTTATTTGGACAGGACTAAATCTTTCAGAAAAACACATCAATTGTTTGTGACCTTTGCAGGACCCAGATTGGGTAAATCTGTTTCCAAAGTGACTTTATCCTCCTGGCTTAGAAACGTCATTACCTTTATCTACCAACAGAATAAGCTATCCTTACCATCCAGAATAAAGGCTCATTCTACCATATCTATGGCTACTTCTATAGCATTTTATTCCAGAGCCTCTATAGATGATATCCACGCAGCAGCCACTTGGGCAAGACTTCATACTTTTATGTCTCATTTCAAATTGGATTTGGCCCCCAGGGGATGAGCATCTTTTGGTTCTATGGTGCTCAGGAATATCCTTCCCTAGGGCCACCCAGGACTCAAGTAGCTGGAGACTCAGTCCTATTTGTAATGAATGAACAAAGATTTACAACATCAGATAAAGAAGTTATGTCTTACCATAATGTTCCATCTGTGTTATAGATCTTTGTTCATTCACTACTTCCCACCCTCCTTCCCCCTGCCTGGACTCCTGGTGGACTTTAAGAACTCCTGGTTAGGGTATTTGCTAAGACAGAGTCTCCTACTATTTTTTCTATTACTACATTTATTATCTAAGGGCAGGCAAACTCAATCTGGAGTAACTAGGAGAGGGACATTATGAGTAGGTCTTAGCTGAGAGTTTTTGGCTGGCACGAGTGTGGAAACAGCCGTATCGGTTCTGAGGACGGAACCAAGGTCCTATTTGTAATGAATGAACAAAGATCTACAACACAGATGGAACATTATGGCAAGACATAACTTTTTTGCTTGTAAACTGTTAATTATAGCCGCTATTTCTAGTGAATATACTGGAGTTTTTTTATAAATTGATCTTTATAAATAACTTTCTTATGCAGTTAGCAAGTGTTTAGTATAGGCTTATACATTTACAGGAAATGGTTATGACTAATGGTAATAACTGTAAGGATACTCAAACACCATACTAAATCCTAGCAAATATATGTATGAATAATTTTGATTGAACTATAATTACTTTGTATTTCATATGTTGATTTCCTTATTGTATCCTAGATATTATTTATATTTCAGATGTCATGTTTTCAGTTATTATAAAGTCATGTTTTTTAGTATATTAGCACTTTATGACAGAGAAAGAGCTCAGTAATATCTATGACTTGTGATTAAACAACAAACAAGTTATGGGTTTCAGTATTACCCTATTACTATGGTAGATATTTACAGCTATCTCTATTTTAATTTTGTATTTGAGTCATTCACTTTTAAGACCTGTTATACATAGTAAGTTTTATATAAATATTGTTTTTTACTAATTTTTGTCATTTTAACTGATGCCAGTTAATTATTATTGATTCTAGTCAGTTATTTAAACATATGCTATAACAAGCATTTAGGAGTTAATTAAAGAAAAATATGTCTTATGGAATATTTCTAAAAATCTATGTCAACATTTTTTGGGAATGACACATGCTCACTCTGTGCTAACACCCAGTTCTTGTGAAGTTTTATTTAGTGGGAGTTTATCATGAAAGTTGGGAGGGTGGCCTAATGGTTAAGGTGTTTGCCTTACAAACACAAGATGCAGGGTTTGAGTCTCACAAGGGATAATTGGCTAGGCTGAAAATGGCTCACAAGGGCAGTTAGCTTAGTACTAACCTATGAACCTATGAAAGGATACATATGCACTTTAAGTTGGGAGGATGGCTTATTGGCTAAGGTGTTTGCCTTATAAACACAAGGTGCAGGATTTGAGTCTCACAAGGGATAATTGGCTAGGCTTAAAATGGCTCGCAAGGGCAGTTAGCTTAGTACTGAACTATGAACTATAAGATTTATTCAGAGGTCAAGTAAATACAAATGCTAAATGATTCTTTGATTTGTTATGCCATTTTTGAAGTTTTTATTAGAACTAATACAGATGACATGCTTAGGTATTTTGGGTAATCATTTATATTGTTAATAAAGCTAATGCTTCCTTAGTCTATTAAGCACTAAATTCAGATTATATATATCCTAATATGTCTCTTGTTTCCTTAGTGAATAATTTCTGTATAAATGTTTAATGCTTCTACTAATAGTGTATGTAACGCATCTCTAAAACCTAACTGGAATCAATATCTGATTAGCTGTTTATCACTACTATTTTTCTCTTAATTTATAATATATTCTCCATTTTTTACTTTGTTTTTATGGGCTTGAGCAACAAAGATTGATGATTGGGATAGGTAGTCTAGCAGATTTAGTTTTGTTTGCTAGACTAGGAATGCATCTCATTCCATGTATAGGGTGTATTAAAGTTTATATCAGAGTGAAATATGCTAATTTTTTGTTATTTAACTATTTTTCTAGTTTTGAAATGCCTGACACAATTGTTTTACTTTTATCTTTCATGGGGAAAGTTATTTGGATTTAGATAAATAGAAATACAACAATTGATATTCTATTGTCTATTCAAGAAAAGTATTATGTATACAGGATTCTATTAATACAAGTTCCTTTACTATTTGTTATCTTTAAAGAATTATGATATGGATTTAACTTTGATATCCTTAAATACTAATGGCTTAAACAACTCATATAAGAGAGCCAACCTACTAAGGTATCTTAAACTAAACAAGGCTCAAGTAGTTCTTCTCCAAGAGACACACTTTAAAATAAATGACACATTTATGTGGGACCCTAAGGAATACACAATACTTGCCCAATCTTCTTATAAAAATAAGACCAGAGGAGTAACAGTTCTATGGAAAAAGACTTTCTTAAATCCCCAAATCATTTACAAACATGTAGATAATGATGGACTCATGGCCTTAGTTATACTTAAGTTTAATAATAGAATTTGGATCCTGGTTAATTTATACTGGCTCCTGGGTATGGGGGTTGGACTAGCTAAGAAACACTTAGACTTTATTACAACTACTTCTAAAGGTAATATTATACTAGGAGGTGATTTCAATTGTATCACAGATATCACAGAAACTACCAATAGGAAATCTCTTAGACTATTGTCCTCAGCCAAACAGTTAAAAAATGGACAGAAATTTTTAAATTAAAAGATACCTTTAATGCTTTGGGACCAAATTCTTTATTATTCTCACACTGGGACTATAGACATGGTACCCAAACTAGAATAGATAAAATGTATATCTCACATGATCTTTATTTTAAAATCTTGACTTTTTCAATACAACCTTGTCCCTGTTCAGATCATAATTCTCTGTTGTTAACAATACATTTGGAATTCAATCAATTAGTTATTACTTCAAGGTTTCCTTCATATATCACAAAAATTAAAGACTTTAAATCTTGGAAACTTCTGAACTTCAGCTTTTCTTAGAGATTAATTATAAACCTGAAGCAAACACAGTTATGGTTTGAGATTCTCTTAAGGCCTATCTATATGGTAAAACCATTAGCTGGTACAAAAATAAAATTAAAGAATGGGACTCAGAGTTACAACAACTCCAAAATCAAATATTATCTCTTAAATCTAATAAAAACTTAATTGCTACAGATAAGATGAAAATAGAAGAAGCAAATAAGAAATACAATGAAATATTATATCACAAAACTAATTTAGCTATGAAAAAACTGAAATTAAATTCTTATGCTACCTCTCCTAAGCATCTTCATAACCTATCTGTGAAAGTTAAGATACAATCAAAAATTCATGAATGGAAAACAAAAAAATTCTGGAGGCTTTTAATTATCATTATGCAAAGCATCATAAAGATAAAATAAGTACAAATGAATGTGAGAAGTTAGAGAATATAGTTCCCAACATAACAAGAATTCATGAGGAACTTAAGTTAGATCTACAAAAACCTATTTCTCAAAAGGAAATTATAGATGGGATTAAAGGAAGTAAGTCTAATAAAGCATTTGGAATAGATGGCTTAATTATCAAAATTTATAGTTTGTTCCCTTCTTCTATAATCTCTCTCCTACATAACACCTTTCTTGAAGTTCAAACATTAGCAAATATTCCTCTTTCTTGGAGATATTCTCTAATTTCCCATATATTAAAAGAGAATAAGGACCCTAATCATTGCAACTCATATAGACCAATTTCTTTGTTGAATAATGATTAGAAACTATTTATGTCAATTATGGTCAACAGATTGAAAATACCCATATCTAAAATAATTAATAAAGACCAAACTGGTTTCATACATAACAGGCATACACAGGATAATATTAAAAGAGTATTAACTCTGATAGATTACCTCAATTGAGGAAACCATAAAGCATTGATAACAGGTCTGGATATTCAAAAGGTTTTTGACTCCTTAAATTGGGGTTATTTATTTGAAATCTTACAGTTATTTGATTTTCCCCCTTTTTATAATAATGATGAAGAAAATTTATGAAAATAATCTAGCATATGTCAAATTAGGTCCCTTTACTTCCAAAGCAATCCAAATCACTAGAGGTACTAAACAAGGATGTCCCATGTCCCCTATCCTATTTGTTCTGGCCATAGAAATACTTGCCATTTTAATGCATAAGAGGTATAAATATATATGACCAATATAGTTCTAAAATAATGATGTTTGCTGATGATGTCTTACTTACCTTACCCAACTCTAAGGAAGTGTTAGGTGAAGTGGATATAGTAACAACAAATTTCCAAAAGATCTCAGGATTCGTCTTCAACAAATCTAAATCAAAATATTTATTATTAAATAAAAAAAAAAGAAAATACAGCTTCCAGTTAATCATATTGGAAACCAAGTTTCAACTCTAGACTATTTAGGAATAGTCCTAGGCAAGAATATAGAGGAAACTTTACAGCTTAACTTTGCTAAAGCCATAGACTTAATCAAGACATTAATAAGCAAATGGAATAATTTATTTATAACATTTGATGATAGGTTACAACTGATAAAAATGATTTTGTTACCTAAAATAAAACCATATATATATATATATATATATATATATATATATATATATATATATATATATAGCACACACCCTTATACTTCCACCAGGAAAGAAAATCCTTAAAGAAATCACTTCAACTCTGATGAAATTCCTATGGTGCCCAAAAAGAAATAGAGTGGCATGTTCTCATCATATCAGAAAATGGGAACAAGGGGGGTTAAAATTCCCAGAGATTGAAACTTATATAAAGGCATATATAATTAAAACAGTGATGAATTGGATAAATCCTGGATACTCTTCCAATTGGAAACAGTTACACTCCATTATACTAATGAATGAAAATTATTTAGCAAAGAATGCTTTGGTAACTGACAAAGATAACAAGATATAGCACTATTTAAGTTTAAATTTACAGTAGAGTACAACAAAATTAACTAAACTAACACTAATAAACAATATTTTTGATGTGTTTAGAAAATTCATTAACACAAATTTAGATATAAAACTGTGGAATAGATTTTTAATACCATTTACTATTACAAGGGATTTCCCTGATAAAACACATAGAGAGGTTTTTGGTTTATCTGAAAATAATAACCTATTTTGTTGGTTGCAATGTATTGAAAACCAGCAAGCTTTGAACACACAGAGTATATTGTCAGCCTATGGCCTATCCCATAATGGCTGGTTGGTTCTTCAGAGTGTCACAGCATACACTAAGGATCTGTGTAGAATAATACATAACTCATCCTTCAAAACCGTACCAAAAATTATAAACTGGATTTTTGGAATTCTATATAATAATATCAATGTTAAGAATGAATGATCATATCTATATAACACTTTGCCTATAAGATTATAAGACATCTCCTAAAGATTATTACTGGCAATATCTAACTAAAGGGTTTCAAGTATCATTATCAATGGAAGATAAAACAAACATTTTATTTTCAGTTAAACTAATTTCTTACTCAAATTCTAGGGGATTTTTCATTGGAAATTTCTACACAGATCTTTTTTGACAGCTGAAAAACTCTCAAAAATGAACCCTTCAAACAGCAAGTTATGTTGGAGATGTCATCTGTCCACTAATGCTGACTGGTCTCATATTTTTTATGACTGTACTAATATTAAACCATATTGGAATGAGATTAACAAATTTTCTTCAAGCTATCTATACTGATATATTTGTTCTGACAAAGTCTTTAATTTTATTGAATGTTGTTAATGGTAATAATATGAAGAAAGATGACCTGTATTTGTTGTGGACAATGTTAGCAATAGCCAGAAAATGTATAGTTAGAAGATGGAACTCTAATGTAGCACCCACAATGGAGGAATTCCTATCATCACTGAAGAAATGCATACTAATGGAGGAACGAGTTAAGAACTTTTCCTAAGCCATTGGTTAATAGTCCATGGAGGAAAGTTTTGAATTTGATTGATACCCTACAGATGGAACCAAACTCTTCCTATCACAGTTTATATATTAACTTATTATTTAACTACACATGTTTTTATCTGAATCCTTTTTGTCAGGCTGAATGTAAATACTGTAGAGAGTTATTGAATGTTAAGAATGTATTAAATTATTTTATAGTATTTTCATCAAAATAAAAATAATTTGATGAAAATTTTTATGGCTGACAAAGTTTGCAGATGACTGCAAACTGGGCGCCATAGTAGAAAACACATCTGACACAGATATCCTTCAGAAGGGTCTCACAGAAACAGATAACTGGTGCCAGAGCCACGGCCTAAAGTTAAATGCCAAAAAATGCATAGTCATACCCTTCGGGAAAAACAAGGTTACCCCTAGCTACCAAATAGGTGGCAATCCACTGAGCACAGAAGAAGTTATCAGGGACCTGGGGACCCAGGTTGATAGTAGTCTGTCATTCGACACCCATGTAGCTAAAGTAGTTAGGTAGTCCTTCTACATTGCCCACCTTATCATGAAGGGATTCTCATCTAGATCAAGGGAGGTCATAGTCTCCCTTTACTCATCACTCATCAGACCAATGATTGAGTACAATGGCCCATTCGGAATGTATCTGACCCGACACTTGCAGCAGCTGGAGAGGCCACAAAAGTTCCTCACCAAAGGATAAAGGGTCTCAAAAATCTGTCCTATGCTGCCCGACTGAAAGAACTCCAGCTCTATTCAGTCGCCACCGCTTGCTCAGAGGTGACCTTTGCCTAACATACAAGGCCATGTCAAACCCAGATTTGATGAATATGCTTCACATCAAAAAATCTAGATCCATCAGAGCCACAAGGGCGGGAGACTTAAACCTCGACACGGCTATTAATAGGACGTGCTGGAGGGATAGATTCATCACCCAAAGACTCCCTGTGCTGTGGAACAAAATCCCGGTACATGTGAGGCAGAGCACCTCGCTGGCCTTGTTCAAGAGAAATCTTGACCAATGGATGGGAGATCGCAGATATACCCCAGGAATTACCTCAGTGTCACTGCTCGACAGAGGCACAGCAAAATAATGGGTATAGTTCCCCATACTAAAGGGGTGGCGTAAGCCACAAAACGATGGGCTAGGCTTATAAATGCCCTCGGGCAGATAGCCTAGTATGAACCTATGAACCTATGAACCTATGAGTAAAAAAAAAAGCATTACCGAGCCTTTGGCTTGAATTTCTTCACCTCCATAAGCAACACGTTTCGCACAACTGGCCACATTAAGTTGCTCACTAGCTCTCAACTTGATAAATGTGTCTGCTTACATAACATTAATCTTTGAACCAGTGTCTACTTTGAGCTTGGTGGATTTACCATTGATCTGGACACTACAAAACACTTTGTTCTTTGCCAACAAATTTACTGCATCATCCTTTTCACCAATTACTGATACACCATCTACATAGAAAGTAGGGTTGCAGCTCTCTATATGATTAACTTGCTTTTGTAAGTGACACTTCTTTACAACTATGAGAGGTTTACTTGGTTTGCAAAACTTTTGAAAATGGTTCCTTTTTTTTTTACATTTATGGCATTGCTGACCAAATGCTAAGCACCTTTCTCTTTTAGATTCATGATTGGCACCACAATTGTGACAGTTAACAATAAAGCTTAATTTGGGTTTTTCTGACTCACCCTTGTACTGCACGGAGCATGTCCTTCTCACTGAACTAGTCTTAGAACTTTCTGGAAAACTATGGGTTTTACATACTACACTGTTACAGCTGCCAAGTATTTAGGCCTGCTTTTCCCAGCCACATGTTGCATGCTGTCTACATTTGCTCTGGACCCTGCTGAAACTATGCTCTTATCACTTGCAAGCTTACTTGTGTGCCTTTCTGTAACTTCATGGATTGACAAATCTCAATAGCTTTGCTCAACATTAAATCACTGTCATGAAGCAAAATCTTTCTCACTGTAGCACTATTAATACCACACATAAGCCTGTCTTTTATCAACTCATCTTTTAAGTCACCAAATCTTCACGTTTTAGCATTGTTTCTCAGGTCAGTAATATAAGCTGTAAAAGTTTCTCCTTGCTTTTGATCTCTTGTGTAAAATAAATGCCTCTTCAATGAAACATTTGTCTGGGGGCTGCACATTTCCCCGAATTTGCATTTAAAACACTCGGGATCTTCCCTTGATTCAGCTTGTACAACAATGATGGTTTTCCCCTTTTCTTTCATATACTGCTGGTGCATACACAAATGAATGCTCTCTTTCAATGGCCTCTGACCCAGCTAAGTTTAGCAAAATTAATGTCCTGGTGTGTGCAGCTTTGTCGGAATAAGCTGCTTGTATAAAATATTGTGCTCTTGTTCAAATATTTTCCAGTTCTCTGCAATATTCTGATCAAATACAAGGGGTAATGGTTTTCTAAATCCATCTGCCATGCCAATAAACTATAGTAAAACCCAATGCAACCCAAGTCCACTTGTAATTATATGGAAATGCACACATATAGATATGCCAGTACTTGTAACTATGCCCAATAGCACAACAAGCCTCTAAATAACTAAACCTTGTGAAATAAGCCTCCTGGGCACAAGAATACTCTTGAAATCACTGTATTGTAAGAAATCATATCTTATCAGTGTAAGAAACATTTCAAAACAACTGCACTGTGTGAATAAACTTGGCAGAAGAAGCTTAGAGTAAAAAACATTTCAAAGTAATTGCACTTTGCAAATAAACAGTACACAGCACACTGAAACTTTCCCAAAAGGACTGTACTTTGCTAAATAAATCTGTACAGTGAAAGAAACACTCTGTAATGGTGGAACTCTGTGAAAAGACACACTCAGCACAAGAAACTTTTCAAAATGGCTGTATTTTGGCTGCACTTTATGAAATAGTTGCACTTTGCACACAATAAACTCTTCAGAATAAATGCACAGTAATAAGCATACACTATAAGCACTTTTACACACTTTGAGATACTTAAAATAACTCTAGTTATGGCCTGAATAGTTTCAATCAATGCAAACAGTAGTTTATGCCAAAACACAGTGTGATTCCCTTGTCCTGCCCCAGCAATCAAGGAGCCTCAATCCTCACCACTAACACCAGAGAGGGCATCTCATATAGGACAAAGGATAACAAATAGACACAGTAAAGTGCAATTTCCCTTAAGAGCACACAGAGATCACAGTCAGTCTGAGGCTGGTCACTCCTTTGCTCCCCAGGTCCCCAATAAGACTCCCCAGTGGTACAGCTATGGGGTCCAGATATCAGCCTAGCTGGGCAAGCTAAAATCTCCATCACTCTCTCTGTCTAACCAGTGCTTCATGTACCTGTCCAAGTAGCTGACACACACACTTTGAGATAAGTTTATAAAACAACACAGACACTCCTGGGGAAGGGTGGCACAGGTTCTCCAGCTGTGCCCCTTTTACTCGGACTGTACAGTAGTAATTACTGGAACCACCCAGCTAATATTATCAGCTACCCAAAGGCCCTTAAAGGGTGTCCAATTATTACTGTGCAATATTATTATCCAATTGGTAAGCGTTACTAATCAGTCAAGGCATATTAGAGTGTCTTTGTACAATAAACTCTATAAATATGCAATGTACTCTAGAGCTTAACTTATCTCTACACAAACCAGCCACAGTTAAGTGCTAGTCAAAAGAGTTCAGAGATCACACAGAAATACTTAAAATGAATCAGTAGTACAGTTCTGACATCACAGAAAAACACTTAGTCTAAACTTTCTAATTCCTAGCTATTGCTACAAGAAAACACACTTCTAATATAACTTACTTACATAGAGCAACAGGCAGTGTTGTGAGTTGGATAGTCAGACAATAATGCTTAATAATCTCTGGTTCTCACTGTTTAAATTGAAACTGCAGTCCTGCTAAACATTACATCATCTTTTACACTTTCCTGGTGTTCCCAGGCTGATAGAAACTGCATTTGCTTTCTTTTACACTTAGAGCAATAAATGACATTCCACATGTAAATTCTGGTCATTAACTTTAACCTTAAAACAATAGGCAGGATGCTTACTCCAGACTCATCAACTCCAAATTCTAACTTCAAAGGAACAGACATAAAGTAATTTTAATTTCAAAGGACCAACAAGAAATGCTTGACTTCGTTTTCTTTACAGCCGAGGGCAATGTTTACACATTGTTTTAAGTTTAACATTTCACATTTACAAATGATAGAATTATCTGCACAATTCTATCTGACTAGGCTGGCAGCCTTCACCCATCCCTACCAATCTTCACACACAGTATCAAAGAACATGCAGTCACCTTGCTTTATTTATGCTTAATATGCCATTTTTCCCCTTATTATATTTGTTTTGCTCATTTACTCTTTTTTCATGCCCATTATACTTTTCTTGTGCTCGTCTTACTTCAAACATGTTCATTTTACTTAAAACATGCTTGTTTTCTAATTTTGAGGTAATTACAACCCCCTTATGTGCTTTTCTGATACTCGTTTTTTTCAAATATCTTAATTTTAAACATTTTGTTTAATAAACTTTTTGCACCTTTCACTTGCTTAATAATGCATTCTGTGCCTTGTAATGCTCCGTTTTATCTTTTTAATAAATAGTAATTTGTGCAAGTTTTCATTACCTTTGATTAGTTTCTGGCCCATTTTTGTACTTGGTTCTATTAGTCTACCTTCACTGTTAATTCTGCACCTGGTAGCTCTGGATAGCAGTCTCTGGAATCCTGATTCTGACACCATGTCACTTGTCTGGTTAGGATAAAACAGACAAACTTCTGTGAGTTCTGTTCAAGCAGCTTTATTATGTACAAACACATCAGGATTGAGGCTTAATAACTTTAACTTAGATAAACTTATCAACAAACTATCACACACATACATGCTCACTCTCTGGCTGCACTCTCAAAATGGCACCGAAGCTAGCACATGCTTGCTATTTATATGCACGTGTTGTCCTTGAACTGCTTCTTAAAGGTACAACACACACTATTCTACACACTGCTGATCTGACTATAGATATAACTGGTGGATTTGTAACACTGTTATTTTGATAATGCATTTTTCGCAGCACAAAGCTTTGTGAAGGCAGTTATCTATGACAAGGCTAGCCGGTCTTTTTCTGGATTATCTGTTGACTGCCCTGCTTAGACTCTAGCTTATTTAATGGAAGAAAAAGGTGGAGAAGGTTTCTGGCATCAGGATTTGCTTTATGTTTCTTTCTTTTTTGAGCCCTAATGAATACTAAACCTGTATTTAGTAAAGTTTTAATATGTTAGATGTACTCATCCATACCTTTCAACATCTTAGTGCTAGAAATATGGACAAAAGACTAAAATAATGGTTGGGGGTAATAAGGACAGATTTTTAAAATCGCTGTCATCAACTTCAAAAGTTGCTAGAATAACAGAATTTGCATTAGGATGCATTTACTGGAGGATATGAAGTCTGGAACTCAAATTTATGTCATTATTTAATGACTTTAATTATCAGTGATTTGCCAGAGAACCACAAATCTTATGAGGAACAGACCAAAAATATTAGGCAAAATCTGTACATTCTAGTAAAATCTAGAGACAGTTGAGAGGTATGTACTCATCTGATTAGCCACCATACTCTGTATTCCTCATGTTGGTCAAGCATTAATTTGTAGTTTTACTTTGAATATTCTGACCTGAGGCAGACTACAGTTTCATTTGTTACATCTGAAAACTTGTGTTGCCACCTAAAACTACATGTTACAGTGGTTTTATGGTCATTCCTTATTGCCAAATTTGAAACTGCAAAGATACATCTACTTAACATCTATGTCTTAGAAATCTCAATGCTGTGTGATTTTTAGCAATTAGTACTTACTCTGGTGCACCCTTGATGTTTTTATATGGGTATATTATTCTGAGCTATATCAATTGTGGTAGGACCTTTTACAAAACTTAACCATTTGCATCCCACAGGCTCTCAGCGCTATTATTACTGTTTCAGTCCAAAAGTACTGTATAGTAATCAGGCTAGGATCAAATGGAGGGTCCATCAGTGGGACTCCTACAATGGAATCATTTGCTATCTATGAAGGTAACAGAGTGCCACTTTGATGTAAAATTTCACAGTGACAGGTGTTGTCTCCATCAATATGAGATACTAAAGAAGAAGTTTACCTGTCATTGCAAACCTGTCAGCAGGATGGCTCTACAGGATCTTGTGTACTAAAGTGAAGTCCATCCATGTAGCAAGCTATGTGTTATTTCAAATGTTTATTATTTTTGTTTCGATTTTAAAAGTTTGCTAACCAGGTAAGCATACTAGACACAAGTGTCGCTTTCTAGGCATGACCCAGGGCACTATCTGTTAAAATGACTTGCTCAGAGTCACACAGCAGGCAAATGGAGATAGAAGGCATCAAACTCTTTAACCCTCATTTTAGGAAGCAGCTCATTTAACATTTTGAATCCTTAATTCTGTATAACAACTGACAGAAGTTACTCTTGTGTTTGGCAGATACCTGGTTGGATTCCAACTAGGAGACACATTTGACTGCTTATTATGCCACCCTTTTTCTGTTATGTGGTGCCCTAGGTGTGGTAGAATCAGTGGAAAGGTAGCCTATTATTTTTAGTCTACTTTGGCAGTGGCTGAAGTCTCAAGTAAAATTATGCTATTTGAATGTGTTGTGGAGGCAGAAACAAATTGTTTTGTTTAACGTACCATTTACCAGTGATATGAAAAGCTTTTTGCATGAGTTCCCTGATTTCCTTAACGTTATTGTGTTGGAACACCCAAACTAGCAAGTTTTTGAGGATTTCAGGGTCTGGGTTGACTATGATACAGTGGTTTTGATGGCTTTGAATCCAATTTGAAATGTCTAGGGTTTATTCTGGAAATTACCACTTCCTTTCATAAACGTCCATTCCCTTAATCTGATTTTTTTATTAAAGGGTGGTTACCATTTGCTTGGAAGAGGAACGAGCATTCTTGTCTGCCCACTGCTTGATCTACTTCAGTGTAGAGTTCTCCCTTAGTGAATCACCCTATCCTGAGTTGGTCATGTGCAAAAACATGAAAACAGCACTAGTGATGACTTCTTACTTGTATCTGTCACCTTTTACAGGCTGTTACATGGATGAACAAGATGCAGAGGTGATGAATTATAATAATGTTATCATGGGAGATCCTTACCGAATTAACCCCATCCGTATATTACCTGGTGATCTTGAGCCATGGTATAATCAGTGGCTTAGTGAATGGAGAGGAAGTCTGGTAGTTTAGTTCAGAAGATTATGAGTATCAACTGATATTAAAGTTCATACTGTAGTCCAGGGCTTGATCCCAACTGCCTTTATTTACCTACTGAAAGTGCTTTTGGATCAACCCTGGAAAAAAGGGTTTGGCCTAATGGGTTTTGTCCATTTACCAAATAAATTAAAAATTTTAACTGTTACTGGATCCAGATACTGCACTCATTGGGGGCAGATGAACCACTTGGGAAAGAGACTTCAACTTGATTATTATAGCAATAACCCATGCCTGGGTGTGGGTAATGCGGGATTTACCCACGGTTGGCGTGGTTTGGTCCCGAGGGCGAAGCCTGAGGAACCAAACAAAGACAACCGTGGGTAGATCCCGCATTACCCACACCCAGAAGTGGGTTATTGCTATTATACTATGACATTATTTAAGAAAAGAAATAATTACTTTTCTTAAATAATGGCATTGTATAATGCCTCTTTGCTGCCTTTCCGTAGCTGTCTGGTATCCGGTAGTTCTGATGTACTGCGCATGCCTACGCAGTACATCAGAGCTGTGGCCAAAAGCAACGGAGAAAGCAAGATCTCTGTTGCTTTTGTTATGTTAAATGGGTTTAACATGAGACAGCTTTAAAATAAGCAACGGACATCTCCGTTGCTTATTTTAAAGCTGTCTCGCTATGTTAAACCCATTTAACATAGCAAAACAGTAAAAAGCAATGGAGATCTTGCTTTCTCCATTGCTTTTTTTTTTAAACCTGTCTCGCTGTGTTAAATGGGTTTAACATAGCGGGACAGCTTTAAAATAAGCAACGGAGATCTCCGTTGCTTATTTTAAAGCTGTCTCGCTATGTAAAACCCATTTAACATAGCGAGACAGGTTTAAAAAAAAAGCAACGGAGAAAGCAAGATCTCTGTTGCTTTTTACACACTGTGTCACTATGTTAAAGGAGTTTAACATAGCGAGACAGGTTTAAAAAAAGCAGGGGAGATCTCTGTTGCTTTTTTTAAACCTGTGTCGCTATGTTAAACTCTTTTAACATAGCGAGACAGTGTTTTAAAAAAAGACTTATACTAATGGAAAAAGTCCAGGTGACCGGACCTTTTTCCATTAGTATAAGTCAATTTACAACGTGCACGCTGGCCAATCAGCGTGCACATTTTGGAATATTAATGGGCGGTCATGGTATAATATTCTGTTTATCAAGAAGGCATCTCCTAGGGTGTGGCCAAGATGGCAAGCTGAGAGCAGCACAGATTCTTTTCTCTGCTTCATTCATTCTTTTCTGGCCTGACAGGAATATTTTGCTATTTCCATCAGAAGTCTCTTATTAGTACTAATTACTGAAGTGGAAGATCTGTGGATTATTTTGGTATAAAAATCTACAAATATTTCATATATTTTCCTGTCACAATATCAAGAAGAAAATCCCAAAGAAAGAAGATGAATCATTCAAAGGTTGCCTTACATGAAAAATCAATGAAGAAAGAGCTGCAGTCGTTTTTTTCAAATATCCTTAAAAAATTGACAAACTAGTTTCAAAAATAGATGAAATAAAAGAAGACTGTACTAAACAAATGGAGTTAATCAATGAAGTTATTAAACAATAACAACAACAACAAAAAAACACAAATAGCATCTCTGGAAGACTTTGTTACAGACATTGATGGCAGACCATCAGAAGGAGGCACAATGTTAACTTCATTTTACAACAAAACAATAACTTCAATGAGAAAATCAATGACTTGGAGAACAGTGCAAGAAGAAATAATGTGGGAATATATGGGGTTCCTGAACAAATGGAAAGTGACAATATGATAAACTTTTTAACATTCTGGATCCCACAAATACTAAATTTCCCAGACGCTCTGTCCTATGGAATATAAAGAGCTCATATATGTCTGGTTACTGCTCCTACAAATAAAAAAATGCACATCCTAGATCCATCATAGTTAAATTATTTTCTACTCAGGATAAAGACCTTGTTCTGAAAACAGCATGGTCAGCTTTACCTTTGAAAATTGGGAACTCACTGATCAGATCTGATAAAGATTATTCCTCCCTGGTGGTCTCAAGAAGGAAAGCCTTAATACGTTTGCTAAGCTCATTGAAAAAGCTGGAATCAAGACCCATCTAACCTTCCCAGCAAAAGTTAGACTGTTTCTGCCTGAGGGAATTAAAACCTTTGACAACTTAGAAGATGCTATTTCTTTTGTTCAGAAGAAGAATATATTGAAGTCTGCTGAAAACATGGATGCAAGTACATATTTAAAGAGGCAAGCTACAAAGAGTGACTGGTTTGTTAAAAAAAAGACTAGAGACAAATCTTTTAGCTGCAACTCCAGTTAATTGGAGTAAAGGACTAAAGGTAACTGTTTTATTAAAGAAAAATAATGATTTAATATGTATTAGCTCCTGTAATACTGCAGTTTAAAATAGCATCACAAGGAAAAGCTTAATAGTGACAAACAGTCTTATCTTAATTATTATAAACAAATAGTAAAATGCCATAGTTATACTGCTTTATTTATAACATCCTCACTTCCACAATTACATATAATAATATAATTATAACAGCATGGTAACATAAAATTCTGTTAATTTAAATACAGACATGAGGGTTAATTTAAAAATGCAGGTATATGTAGCTGTACTTAGGTTTATTTCATTGTTTAAATTCCCTTTTGGTGCCTTTAACAACTATATTTTAATTTAGTCATTAACAAGGTTCTTAAGTGTAGCTTGATGTTTCTATATGTGTAAAAAACACTAGTTTAATGCTTTTAATACACATTAGCCAGTTTTTAACTTTTTCTTATGAAGTGAATAGTAAAAACAGCTTTTCAGTTAATTTGCTTATTGTAGAACACACCAGCAAGCCGTTTTTATTAAAAGCTTTCCTTTTTAATATTATTTTCCCACCGACTTTACTTACAGTGCTTCTGAGATGTCTTTAAGCAGGGCTCAAGCTTCTATATGTTCAACCAGCACTCCATCTTTACAGGGGAATGCTCACACATCAGAAAGGAAGTATAGGTTCATAGGTTCATAGGTTGATACTAGGCTATCTGCCCTAGGGCATTTATAAGCCTAGTCAGAGTGTGTTTGGCTTTCGACACCCTTTTAGATTAGTTGACTGTGCCTCTGTATAGTAGGTCACAGAAGGTAGGCCTTTTAAGGTTAGTTTACTGTACCTCTGTCAAGCAGGGACACAGAAGAGATCCCAAGGATAAACTTACGATCTCCCATCCACTCGTCAAGATTTCTCTTAAAGAGGGTCAGTGAGGGGCTCTGCCTAACATGGATTGGCATTTTGTTCCAGAGTGAGGGGAGCCTCTGGAATATGAATCTGTCCCTCCAGCATGTCCTATTTATTTCTGTGCTGAGGTTCAAGTCCCTGAAGCGTGTAGCTCTGAGGGATTTGGATTTCCTGAGGTGAAGCATGTCCATTAATTCTGGGTTGGACATGGCTTTATACGTCAGACACAGATCGCCTCTGAGTAGGCAGTATGCAACTGAGTAGAGCTGGAGTTTCTTTAGCCGAACTGCATAGGGCATCTGTTTGAGCCCCTTGATCCTCTTGTTGAGATACTTTTGGGGTCTTTCCAGTTGCTGCAGGTGTCGGGCAAGGTACATCCCAAATGGAGCATTGTACTCAATTATGGGCCTGATAAGTGATGAGTAGTGGGGCACAATGACCTCTCTTGATCTAGATGTGAACCCTTTCATGATAAAGTGGGCTATATATAAGGTCTTTCTAACCACTTTGGCAACGTGATTGTCAAAGGAGAGATTGCTATCTACTTGGGTCCCCAAGTCCCTAATTACTTCTTCCGTACTTAATGGATTACCACCTATGTGGCAATTTGTGGGCACTTTGTTTTTCCCAAAGGGGATAACTATGCACTTTTTGGCATTTAGCTTTAGGCCATGGCTCTGGCACCAGTTATCCATCTCTGTGAGACCCTTTTGAAGGATGCTTGTGTCAGCCGGAGAGTCGATTACGACACCCAGTTTGCAGTCATCTGCGAACTTGGTCAGCCATAGTCCACCCGTGTTAGCCTGTACCTCGGAGAAATATATACCACACAAGAGAGGTCCAAGGACTGAGCCTTGTGGGATGCCACTTGTAACTGGTTTAGAGTCTGACATGGCACCTGCTATTCTGACCATGTAGGTTCTATCCCTGAGCCAGTTTGCAACCCATCTTGTGACATAAGGGTTGATATTTAAGCTGGTGAGCTATTTATGATGCCTGAGTGGGGTATTGTGTCGAAGGCTTTTGCAAGGTCCAGGTAGGCTGTGTGGACTACCTTCCCTTCATCTATGGCTTTGTAACTGTTTCAAAGAAGTCGACCAGGTTCAAGAGGCAAGATCTGCCCTTAACAAAGCCGAATTGGGTAGGATCCAGTGTCTGGGGGTTCCCAATTTCTTTGTTTATGATTTCCATGATGATACGCTCCATAGCTTTGCAGACCAGGCTAGTCAGGCTTATAGGGCGATAGTTTCTGGGGTCTGTTGTGGCACCACCTTTGTGGAGTGGGACCACTGTTGCTGTACGCCATTCCTTGGGTACATATCCTGTAGTAAGGCTGAGATTGAACAGTGACTTTATATGAGGGTTTATTTCTTCTTGGAGCTCGTGTAAGACACAGCCTGGGACACCGTCTGGTCCCATTGATGCTGTGTTTTTTGCTTTGGAGAGGGCAGCTCTCACCTGTGCATCTGTGATCTCAGGAAGGCTACACTCTGTTGGGATAGACATTTGCTCTTTTGGGTGGGAAGGGGGGGAGAAGTTTGCACTGAACCTTTCTGCCATTATGTTGGCAATGTCTGTGGGTTCAGTGTATTTTTTGTCATTTTGCACTAACTCAGAGCATATCTGGGAGTTGCCTCCCAGGTTTCTGACATAACTAAAGAAGGCATTGTGATTATCTTTAGTGTCTTGTGCAATTTTTCTTTTGAAGCTGGCCTTAGATGATTTTATGAGGGATCGTAGTTTCTTGCTAGTACTGATCAGAGATGCCTTCTCTTTTTGGGATTTTGCTCTATCATGTAGTAGCTTTCTCCTTCTGTTGTATAGCTTATTTATGGCTAGGGTGCACCAGACAGGTCTCCTACCTTTGGAGGAGTCAATCTTGGTTTTATTTGGGATAGCATGCTCCATGCATTCCTGTAGGTGTCCATAGAATGCTTTTGTAAAGGATTCTGCATTTTGGGCCGTATTTTCCACTGGCCTGGGGACTTTGAAGGATTCCACCTTGGTTTTGAGAAGTGTGAAGTTTGCTTTTGAGAAGTTCTTCACCTCTGGTGTGGAACATAGGGACCTCATGTTGGTGATGACCAGATCCAATATGTTTTCCCCTCTTGTGGGAGTGGTGACCAGTTGTTCCATAGCATTTGAGTTTATAAATTCTAGGAACCATTGGGCGAGGGTGTTTGGGCTTGAGTAGTTTTCCCAATCAATGTTTGGGTAGTTGAAGTCACCCAATATAATGTGTTTGGAGAGACCCTCATATTCTCCAGTATTCTCAGGAAAGCAAAGTGAGGTTCCTGTGTTTGGGAGCATGGTCTATAGCAGGCTACAAACTGAAAGGCAGTTTTGCCCACTGTTAGTTGCACATGGATGGTCTTCTATGCTTCGTGCAGTGCCACTAACCTGGAGGTGTGGGTATCTTTGATAAATATGGATACTCCCCCTCCTTTTGTGGTTCGGTCCGAGTTTTGGGGCCGGAAAGCATGGTATGAGTATAACCTGTTAGTGCTGGGGTGCTCTTGGGAGCCTTGAACCAGGTTTTTGTTACTGCACAGATATCAAAATTCTCCATACTGAGGAGAGTCTCGAGTGCATGCATCTTGAGGTTTAGACTTCTGGCGTTGAGCAGCACTACCCTTAGTTTTTTTTCTCTTTGCGTTGTCAATGGAGGTTGGTTTGTCTTTTGAGCCTTGCCTAAAAAAGGCACTATGTGGGAGGCAAGAGCCTTTGCCAATATTCGAAAACCCAGGGGTGACAGGTGCAAGCTGTCCCTAGTGAAGCAACGTGGCTTGTCGAGCATGTCATCCCAGGCTGACAGACACTGGATCCCCTTTGAATGACACCAATACTTTAGCCAATTGTTAAAATTGATTATTTTGTCTTTATGCTGTGGCATCATTCCTGGTGAGGGTAAGATGCTACTCAAGGTCAGGGTCATACTAGCCTGGGCTGCATGATCAAAGAGCTCCTCTACGTCTTTTTTCATGTAGTCCAGGGAGGTACATCTCAGGTCATTCACACCAGCATGGACAATGACGGAGTCATATTTGTACTTGCTTTGGAGTGACCTGAGTGCTTGTGTTAAGTGGCAGATCCTGGCACGCAACAGGCAGCTTACAGTGACCTTCTCCTTGTTCAGCCTGGTGAGTGGGACATCAGTGTGTCTGACAGTAGAGTCACCTATTACAAGTGTATTAGGCATGTTGTTTAGCCTTAAAGGCTGTGACTGTGTGGCACACCGACTTTATGAGCTATGTGCTACATGGGAATTGTTTTGTGGTAGGTGTTGCTTGGATGTCTGCTTTGGAGGTCTCTGCTGCTTAGGCAGATTTTTATTTAGAGTCTCCGAGTAAGTGTTTGTGTGTTTATGTGTTTGGTTTGCTGATGCGATAGGTCTATGTGAGACTGGATTTGTGGTGTGTGTGTGGTTACCTTCTCCTCCTGACAGGCTGTGCCAGTACTGAGTTGAGAGAGCTTAGCCTCCAGTTTGGCTATATAGTTGCAACTCTCACATATATTTGAGCTTGTTTTGAGGAGGAGAGGGTGGTCTGTATACATAAGGCAGTTGTAACATTGCCTCAAGATTCCCAGATTCACCAGCTGGACTGGAGAGTAAACTCAAAACTGACCTTTGGACATGCCTGAATAATATAGGGAACTACTTATTGGCTGATCAGAAAGAACCAATAGGGAGCAAGTGCTTAAAAGGAGTATAAGAGGATGTAGTGCTTAAGTGTATTTGTGTTTACCTATGAGATTACTTATACGAGTAAGTGCAGGGCTTTAGAATGAAAATAGAGTGCTTATTTTGAGATTTAGAGCAGTTCTAAGGGAAAAAGTGAGGAGCAGACTTTGTGGAGCCGGGAATAGTTTAAACCTGTTGCGCTGCTCTGTGCGCAAGACCACGCAAAAAGAGAGTTGCAGGGTTTTAAGAGAGAGAGAGAGAGAGATCAAGGAGTTTGGAATTGACCCAAAATGGCCAATAAAACTACAGCTTCTAGGCAGTAACCACTCCTACAGTTCAGTACAAACAGTTCAGAACAGCAAATCTATAACTGAACTTTCTTAAATTTCAGAAAGTGGGAAAAAAGCAAGATTTTTTTTTTGTTTTAGTTTAAAGGTAGCAGAGATACACAAGTAGCAAAATAGTCAGAAGAGTGCAATAAATGACCCCACACTTGAGTGCTAGGCCAGAGTCAGGTAAAATGCAATTTTAAGAGAAAAAAACAATTTTAAATTAAGTGCAACAAAGGAAATGCAGTAAACAGGCTCTAGATGTGTTCTAAATACTTTTTCTAATACAGATATAAACTTTAGCAAGCCGTAAAATGCCGAAAAGTAGGTGGCAAAGCAGTAATTTTAAACAAAAAATCAGAAGAAAATATTTAAAATCTCAAAAGTGGCTCCTTTCTTCTCACAGCATTTTCTCCCCTTGGTAGGTGCTTCAGCAACAACTATCAAGCCTGGAAAGATGCCAAAACTACGAGGCAGCAGGATTTTAAGAGAGAGAGATCAAGGAGTTTGGAATTGACCCAAAATGGCCAATAAAACTACAGCTTCTAGGCAGTAACCACTCCTACAGAGACAGGCAGGTTGCTCAGTGTTAACCACTGCCACTGGTGAACACAGAGACTTCCCTTTAGCCCAAGCAAGCACTGGCCTCCAAGAAACTTACAAACAGTTCAGAACAGCAAATTTGTAACTGAACATTCTTAAATTTCAGAAAGTGGGAAAAAAGCAAGATTTTTTTTTTTTAGTTTAAAGGTAGCAGAGATACACAAGAAGCAAAATAGTCAGAACAGTGCAATAAATGACCCCACACTTGAGTGCTAGGCCAGAGTCAGGTAAAATGCAGTTTTAAGAGAAAAAAAAACAATTTTAAATTAAGTGCAACACAGGAAATGCAGTAAACAGGCTCTAGATGTGTTCTAAATACTGTTTCTAATACAGATATAAACTTTAGCAAGCCAGAAAATGCTGAAAAGTAGGCGGCAAAGCAGTAATTTTAAACAAAAAAATCAGAAGAAAATACTTAAAATCTCAAAAGTGGCTCCTTTCTTCTCTCAGCGTTTTCTCCCCTTGGTAGGTGCTTCAGCAACAACTATCAAGCCTGGAAAGATGCCAAAACCATGAGGCAGCAGGGTTTTAAGAGAGAGAAATCAAGGAGTTTGGAATTGACCCGAAATGGACAATAAAACTACAGCTTCTAGGCAGTAACCACTCCTACAGGGACAGGCAGGCTGCTCACTGTTAACCACTGCCACTGGTGAACACAGAGACTTCATTTTAGCTCAAGCAAGCACTGGCCTCCAAGAAACTTACAAACAGTTCAGAACAGCAAATTTGTAACTGAACTTTCTTAAATTTCAGAAAGTGGGAATAAAGCAAGATTTATTTTTGTTTTTGTTTTAGTTTAAAGGTAGCAGAGATACACAAGTAGCAAAATAGTCAGAACAATGCAATAAATGACCCCACACTTGAGTGCTAGGCCAGAGTCAGGTAAAATGCAACTTTAAGAGGAAAAAACAATTTTAAATTAAGTGCAGCACAGGAAATGCAGTAAACAGGCTCTAGATGTGTTCTAAATACTGTTTCTAATACAGATATAAACTTTAGCAAGCCGGAAAATGCTGAAAAGTAGGCGGCAAAGCAGTAATTTTAAACAAAAAATCTGAAGAAAATACTTAAAATCTCAAAAGTGGCTCCTTTCTTCTCTCAGCATTTTCTCCCCTTGGTATGTGCTTCAGCAACAACTATCAAGCCTGAAAAGATGCCAAAACCATGAGGCAGTGGGCTTTTAAGACAGAGAAATCAAGGAGTTGGAATTGACCCAAAATGGCCAATAAAACTATAACTTCTAGGCAGTAACCACTCCTACAGGGACAGGCAGGCTGCTCACTGTTAACCACTGCCACTGGTGAATACAGAGACTTCCCTTTAGCCCAAACAAGCACTGGCCTCCAAGAAACTTACAAACAGTTCAGAACAGCAAATCTGTAACTGAACTTTCTTAAATTTCAGAAAGTGGGAAAAAAGCAAGATTTTTTTTTAGTTTAAAGTTAGCAGAGCTACACAAGTGGCAAAATAGTCAGAACAGTGCAATAAATGACCTCACAATTGAGTGCTAGGCCAGAGTCAGGTAAAATGCAATTTTAAGAGAAAAAAACAATTTTAAATTAAGTGCAACACAGGAAATGCAGTAAACAGGCTCTAGATGTGTTCTAAATACTGTTTCTAATACAGATATAAACTTTAGCAAGCCAGAAAACGCCAAAAGGTAGGCGGCAAAGCAGTAATTTGAAACAAAAAAATCAGAAGAAAATACTTAAAATCTCAAAAGTGGCTCCTTTCTTCTCTCAGAGTTTTCTCCCCTTGGTAGGTGCTTCAGCAACAACTATCAAGCCTGGAAAGATGCAAAAAACATGAGGCAGCAGGATTTTAAGAGAGAGAGATCAAGGAGTTTGGAATTGACCCAAAAATGGCCAATAAAACTACAGCTTCTAGACAGTAACCACTCCTACAGGGACAGGCAGGCTGCTCAGTGTTAACCACTGCCACTGGTGAATACAGAGACTTCCCTTTAGCCCAAGCAAGCACTGGCCTCCAAGAAACTTACAAGCAGTTCAGAACAGCAAATCTGTAACTGAACCTTTTTAAATTTCAGAAAGTGGGAAAAAAGCAGGGTTTTTTTTTTTTTTTAGTTTAAAGGTAGCAGAGATACACAATTAGCAAAATAGTCAGAACAGTGCAATAAATGACCCCACACTTGAGAGCTAGGCCAGAGGCAAGTAAAATGCAATTTTAAGAGAAAAAACAATTTAAAATCAAGTGCAACACAGGAAATGCGGTAAACAGGGTCTAGATGTGTTCTAAATACTGTTTCTAATGCAGATATCAACTTTAGCAAACCAGAAAATGCCAAAAAGTAGGCGGTAAAGCAGTACTTTTAAACAAAAAATCAGAAGAAAATACTTAAAATCTCAAAAGTGGCTCCTTTCTTCTCTCAGCATTTTCTCCCCTTGGTGTGTGCTTCAGCAACAACTATCAACCCTGGAAAGATGCCAGAACCACGAGGCAGCAGGGTTTTAAGAGAGAGAGAGATCAAGGAGTTTGGAATTGACCCAAAATGGCCAATAAAACTACAGCTCTAGACAGTAAACACTCCTACAGGGACAGGCAGGCTGCTCAGTGTTAACCACTGCCACTGGTGAACACAGAGACTTCCTTTTAGCGCAAGCAAGCACTGGCCTCCAAGAAACTTACAAACAGTTCAGAACAGCAAATTTGTAACTAAACTTTCTTAAATTTCAGAAAGTGGGAAAAAAGCAAGATTTTTTTTGTTTTAGTTGAAAAGTAGCAGAGATACACAAGTAGCAAAATAGTCAGAACAGTGCAATAAATGACCCCACACTTGAGTGCTAGGCCAGAGTCAGGTAAAATGCAATTTTAAGAGAAAAAAAGATTTTAAATTAAGTGCAACACAGGAAATGCAGTAAACTGGCTCTAGATGTGTTCTAAATACTGTTACTAATACAGATATAAACTTTAGCAAGCCGGAAAATGCCGAAAAGTAGGCGGCAAAACAGTAATTGTAAACAAAAAATCAGAAGAAAATACTTATAATCTCAAAAGTGGCTCCTTTCTTCTCTCAGCATTTTCTCCCCTTGGTAGGTGCTTCAGCAACAACTATTAAGCCTGGAAAGATGCCAAAACCACGACGCAGCAAGGCTTTAAGAGAGAGAGAGATCAAGGACTTTGGAATTGACCCAAAATGGCCAATAAAACTACAGCTTCTAGGCAGTAACCACTAGTATGGTGTAACCTTTGACCTCTTAGAAGCAGGAACTGTATGAAAAAGCAAAAGAAAGGGAAAAGAAACTGTTCTAAAGGTTGAGTATCATTATTGATTGTACTTGAGAGAATATTGTAAGTAAAGCATTTTATACTAAAGTTACTTATCAAATTAATATACTAATGTATTTCAAATGATTTAATCATCCTAAGTATAAAATATAATGGGAGGGAATCTTTATAATGTCACACAATTTTTTAAGGAGGCACCGTTTGTAGTTTGTTTTTACTATTAGCTTCAGTTAAAGTACAAAATTAACTTCTGACTCATTCATTTTGTGAAAGTAAACCTGAAATAACAGAGGAATTGCATTAGAAGTTTTATCTGATTTATTAATGCATGTCTTGCAGCATATAACAACTTTGAATGTGTTCACAGTTTTAATAGTACTACACAATGGCAAGTCTTCTGAAGATGCAGATAGATGGAGGCTCTAGTGTATAGACACCTCACTGGTTTAATTTCCCTTTTGTGAACAACATATTACTATGTGATCTATGTGAAGCTGTGTCACATATATCATAGAAGCAGCTAATGTGATATTACTGGATTTGCACTGAGAAATGCAGCACACATGCATTTAATATGACAAGGTTAATTCATTTAGTGTTACTGAATTAGAATATTTTCTTATCCTCATTTTATTTAGAGGAATGACACTATAATTAGTTATTTGACTGACAGCTATACCTCATTGCCTACTTTATGAATCTGCTGAATAGCAAAACACTGGCTGATATGTTATTATACTTAGATTAACTTTTTGGTGAGGAGTGGACATGTATTAGTCAAATATACCAAACTGTATTTTAAAGACCTGTAATCTTAAAACATGATTTATCTAAACTGATGTTTAACTTAAATATATACATTTTCAAAGATGTTATCATTATATTTAGAACTAAATATTTGAAACAAAACACACCACATATACTTAGTTGTTAATTATCATAAATGAACTGAAAATGCTTCTTCTCCATGCTGAAAACTATTTTGTACAACATGCTTGTTCTTTAATATTTACTTTCTTACGTGCAAATAATATTTTCTTTAACTATATCTGATATTTATATAGTAATTATTAGGTTATATGTTCGAAGTAATAGCAGTATAGTGTCTGAAGGTGACATGGTTTGGGTAGTAAGAGGCTTGAATGGAAAATTCATCAAACTTGGAATAATGTGTTCCATGTGAAAGGTTGTAAATGTTTTGTATCTCATGGTTATTGCTTTACTCTGTCCATAAAAGTACTTTTAATTTTACATTAATGAACATAATTCAAAATAATTTTAAAACAGATTTTGAACACTATATACTGAATAACACCTGTACTCAAGTGTCTGTCATTGAATGTTAATGGGTTAAATAACCCAATAAAGAGAAGTGGTCTTAACAAATATTTAACACTGCTTAAATCTGACATTATCTTCCTACCAGAAACTCATTTAATGACTAATGATGTAAACAGATTATTATTGAAAGACTATTCAGTTTTAGTTGGATCACAGTTTGATTCCAAAAGAAGAGGTTGTAGATGCTTATTCAGACAAAAATGGTATGTTAGGACTAGTAGTACTAGAAATGCAGAAAAGTATTACATTCTTATAAATGCATACTGGATACCTGGTATAGATGTGAGTAGTGTAAAAAACCTAGATATTATTACATTACACACAAAGGTGAAATGTTATTTGCTGTAGACTTCAACTGCATTTTATCTTTTAAAGAAACAACAAATAATAAAATAAAAAAAAATTCTTCAGTAGCAAAACATTTAAATCAGGGGTGTCCAACCTTTTGGCTTGCTGGGGCTGCTTTGAGTGAACAGAAATGGTCTTGGGGCTGCATATAAAATATATCATATAGTTAACTCTTTCATTGCTCCGGAAGACCACAGTCGACCTCCTGGCTGTAATGTAAGTGCATTTGAACAATGAATAAATGTAATAAATGCCTAATATTTGCCTTAAAATTCTAATTCTCATTCTAATTCTAATTCTCTAATCTAAACAGTTAACTCTAACATCTTAGTTAATATATATATATATATATATATATATATATATATATATATTTTTTTTTTTTACAAATAAACAGATATTCACTAAAGCACTAGCATTTCTCACTGGGAAAACCATTCCAGCAGTCCAGCTACGTAAAATGTCAACATCAGCAGTCCTACAATACTATAATCCACAAAAATAACCCAACAAATTTGCAATAAAGTAAAGAATTCACATTACTGACTTAATAAAACAATTCTGAATAAGCTACAAGAGGGTCTCACCCAAACAAATGACTGGTGCCAGAAATATGGCCTCAAGCTAAATGTCAAAAAATGCATCATCATCCCCTTTGAGGAGAGTGATGTCCCCACAAATTATCACATTAATAACAATGTTGCAAGCACGCAATAAGTCGTATGGTACTTGGGCACCCAGGTTGATAGAAACCTGACTTTTGACCACCACATTTTCTCCATTGTAAGGAAAGCTTTTTACATGGCCCATTTCATTAGTAAGGGTATCTCATCCATGGACAAGGAGGTCATAACATTCCTGTATTCTTCCTTTACAAGAGCCATTATTGAGTGCGATGCCCCTTTTGGCATGTGCCTCAGCAAAAGACCCTGCCAAAAGAAAGACTACAACCATTTCTGACAAAAAAGGTCAAAGGACTAAGTTCACTTAGTTATCCAAACAGACTAAAAAGCTTCTTGCTTTCCTCTGTCTCTCACTGGCCCCTATAAATTTCATCATTGGCTTGCTTTCCAGGCTAAGAAAGATCCTGCCTTACGAGACGTCCTCTACCTCAGAAATACTGGTTATACTTAAAACGCTCACTACAAAGACCACAGCCTTCACTGCAACATAAACAAGCCACTTTTTATGGACAGGTTCTTGACACAAAAACCTTCAACTTCTGTAAAAAGCTCCTCTCATTATCAAACAATGTAGTTCAGCAACACGATGGCTGGATGGATAGCCATAAATGTAGTCCTTGGGTAAGTAGCATAGCCTTCATCAAACCAGATGGAAAATCCACATACTAACCTTTGCCAGCTGGATGGCTAAAATCTAATATTGGTTACTCAAGTCTAGTTGCCCAAGAAGAGGGGCATGTTTAACTAAGAATTCCATTTGCAAAATTATATTCAGTATACATATTAAATCTCTCTCTCTCTCTCTTACACATACACACACACACACACACACACACACACACACACACACACACACACACACACACACACACACACAAAAAAGCCCCTACTTGTAAAATAGGCAACCTCAGTAATCACATGACACCCACTCACTGAATGAAATTGTCTGGAAGCAGACCTCCCAACCATTCTGAATTACTCGTTTTTTACTGAGTTTTGGGGTCCAAATGAAGGGGTGCCACACCTCCTGAGTGGCACCCCTTCAGTTCCGATTATTTTTGCCATTTTTAAAATTTTCGCGCTGTCAGAGCTGATGTCATCACGTACGCAATGATGTCAGCTCTGTCAGGCTACCAGCCAGTCAGATTTAAGTTCAAGGACCTCGCATCATCATTTTCGGCTGGCGGCCAGGAAGCTGAAATGGGCGGGCGGGAATGGAGATTGCGAGCCGGGTGGGAATAGGAAGCTGAAGGAATGGAGAACAGCAGAGGAGCCAGGAAGCTGAAGGAATGGAGAACCGGGAACTATACACTACTCAGGGCAGCAGAGTTTGCGAGGCAAGGCTGGTGGCCAGGAAGCTGAAGGAATGGAGAACAGCAGAAGCATGGAGAACCGGGAACTACACAGGGCAGCAGAGTTTGCGAGCAGGCCAGGGATTAATGGCAGGAGAGTTTGCGAGCAACGACAGAGGTAAGGAGTTTGGTGTGTGATTAATGGCAGGAGAGTTTGCGAGCAATGGCAGAGGTAAGGTGTGTGTGTGTGTGTGTGTGTGTGTGTGTGTGTGTGTGTGTGTGTGTGTGTGTGTGTGTGTGTGTGTGTATGTTTGTGTGTGTGTGTGTGTGTGTGTGTGTGTGTGTGTGTGTGTGTGTGTGTGTGTGTGTGGACTTGGTTGCTGACAAGTGCAGAAAAAGTGAAAACAAAAGAAGAAGAAAGAAGGTCCATTGACGTGCAGGGAGTAAGTCTGGAAACCATTCCCTGGTGTATAATTAGTTGATCACTTACTATTTATTTTACTTGTTTACTGTTTTGCTATTCAGTGAAATATATCTTTATTTTACTTCAAATATTTTGTTCCTTGTTTTTTTTGCATTCATTGACATTTCTGAAATCATAGAAAACTGATTTTGGGGAACAGATGACATCAGGAATGCTATGTCATGCCTGAGCTGGATTTTTCCTTGCATCTGCTGTGTCCTGATGTCCAGGTTTAAGGATAGGGAAGCAGTCTTTTCTCCTAAGAGTGATACTGACTATATGTCAAACTGCTTGCAATTACTGTTTAAGAACAGCTTGGCATTTGTAGGGGTCCCATTCCATGAGCTATTTGGCACACTTTCAGCCTGCTCATTTTGCAGTTAGTGCCTTCACTAGTGTATATTCCTTGACAGTATCCAGCATGTCCTGTAACCTGCTTCCTTCAGCTGAGGAAGAAACCTTTACTGTAGTGGAAAGGACTGTCTATAAAAGTCTTTCAGCCATTATGGGAAAATGCTTGGTATGTTTTAGAGAGCTGGAGCTCTTAGTGGAAGTAGGACTCACCAGGCTTAGTGTGGAATCTTTTCTTGAGGCACTATGCACATTAATGGCTTTAAAAATGCTTATTCTGTTATGCAATTCTTGAATTTAGAATGCTGTTTTTTAATGTACTGACTCCAAACAGGTTTACATTACCATCTGTTCTAGTTACGCACAAGCTGTGTTTTATCCTCATTTAGAATTTCAAAGGCTACTTTTTGTTATTGCCGTCTCCCTTTATGAATGTAAATATACATGGGACATGCCGACTGGGTTGGGCCCCAAAGATAATCTTTATCCACCACTGGCCAGATGCATTTTCTTTGGATATGGTGTGGGTTCAATGCTGTTTCAATGAATGTGAGTTTCAATGGCAAAGAAGTTTCAATGTCAAGCCTATTTTCATTGTGAGACAGTATTGCTTTGTTTACCAGATGATGTCTTTTAGTGTTTCTGCATTGTTGTGCTGTAAAATGTAAAAATAAAATCCAAATCATTGTAGAAGTAAAGCAGTATGCATACATTAGTGTTTATGGCAAATGGGGCGAAATAGCCAGGTAACGGGACATTGGAATGGCTGCAGGGGGACTCTGGTGCCATGTTTTGGTTGTCTGTTCTTCAGTTTGTGTTTGAAAGTTGGTATCCCACAATTCCATTGGAGTGGGTGGGGTTACATAATTATGTATGCAAATTAGATGTTAATCAGCATACAGATTTGTACCTATTTTTCATGGGCCTTGTCCAGATTTTTGATTTTTCCAGGTTGAGAGGTATGTCTGAAAGTCAAAATATCTGAAGAAAAAAAATCATAATAGAGATGGATTCATCCATTTAATTTCCAACCACCAAAAGGACCATCAATAAATCAACAAACAACTGCTCGGCAAAAATTAAATCAATAAGAAAACCATAAACTATAATGCTACATACTGGTGTAAACATATAACTTGTGTCAATCCCCAGGTTAATCCATACCAAAAGATTGTTTCAGAGCTTCAGCTATGTACAAACAGCTTTCTCCTAAAAACGTAACTCATTGATATTTGCCTTGCTGTAATTATAACTGTAAAAAAAATGTTTTTAAGTTTATTCTGTACCTCAATGATTCTCACTGTTATGAGATGTAATCTCTGCCATATTGTATGAGTACTACATCCACAATTTGCTGTCTCTCTGTCATGTATTGTATTATATTGTTTTGTGTTATTTTTGGAGCTTTTCTCCCCGGGCCTCCGCTGAAAATGGACCTGTGTCCAGTCGGACTTTCCCGGTAAACAAATGTAAAATAAAATAAAACAAATAAAAATAAACTTCCCTCCAATCTAAAGCCATTTGACATTCAGCCGTTTTAATTTGTGCAGAAGTTACTCACAGACTGACAGTTTACTGAGCTGTAATGCTGACCTTCGCTTTTGAAAAAAACTAATTCCTAGACTTTGTCAATAACTCAAAGTGCAGAGAGGATTATTTATTTATTATATATTTATTTATTTTTGGAAAACATCTTTAAAACTGTTAAATTGATTACACACCCAGAAACACAGAAAAGTTATTGTGATTTATGTAAACCACAGACTGCTGCAAGAAATCAAAGTCACATTAGCACTCTATGCTTATTAGCACTCTATGCTTATGTCCGAACAGATGAATCATACCTGTCAATTCCAAAAGAAGTAAAGTAGCTTAATAAGAAGGTTATTTGCAAGGTTACATGGCTGTTTATATTGGAAATAAGCAGAGATGTTAAAAAGGCTCTGTTTTTCATAATTATGCCGAAAAGTCTTCCAAGGTAAATACAACTTCTGATTTAGTATGGAACCATAACTCTCAACCTTAGAGTAAGAAATCTGGACAAAGAGAAAAATAAAAGTGGGACACAGGCCCAAAAATAGTTATGCATCACAGACACCATTGAAACAACTGTAGCTGCAAAACGTATACATCACTTATAATCTTTCTATCCCATTATTGTCAGTTAAACATTATATGGCTCATTCAGTCCTGCCTTCTTTTGCATCAAAGAAAACCATGCTTTAAAAAGACAAATGCATTAAAAATAATAAATAAAACACATTGCATCAACATCCTGCAACTTTCTACCTGCAAGCAACCACAGAGCTTTCACTGAAACTAGGGCTGCTTGTTTCCCCAGAATGACAGCTCTCCCTAATTAAGTCTAATGGTATACAATCTACCAATATCTAGACTACCTGAAATAAATTAAATTATGGCCTGTAAATTAAAAGCACGCTTTGTTTAATTAAACTATATTTCTAAGCCCACTTACTATATTTTTTCAGTAACATCCCAATATCCATTTCCAGGTCACTTTACAAGACATTGGCAGTGGTAGACTGGGCATCCTTCAGAACCCCACAGGCCCACGCTAATACATTGTCCATTAAATGTAAATATACATCTACTGTAAATGGCAAGAAGCTATGTCTTAAAAAATCTAGTTCTGGCATGCGTACCCAAGTATTAGGTTTTGAAACAAAGAAACATATTCTCCACAGTCTATAAGTCTTTGTCTTAGTAACCATCTACTGTTGCAGCACTCCCAACACATAAGCACACACATACAAACTAAAATCCCCAACATTTAAAAAATGACATTGTGCCCACTTGATTTACCAGTATTGATGATCCGCCAAAGCTATGCTTACTGTTGTCCAATCTACAACTGCTTAGAACCCACCAATGAAAAAACAGTACTAGGTGCTTTTTTTGTTTGTCTGAAAAAACAATACAACTTTATATGCTACAGTCCCACATAGTCAGTCCACTACTGACCCATTAACCCTAGGCTGCTGTCTCATTCTTACTCCCAGGAACTGCATTACCTTGGATGACTACTTTTATTTCCTAACCAAAAGGCACAAATTGGAAGATGAGGCAAAATCCAGACATTCTTTGAAAATCCATACAGTTAAGAGGTATGAGTTCATGTTCAATACAACACTCTCCCTGTCAGGAAAGCCGCAATTTAATGAAAGTGTACTCTTAATGTATGATGTATTTGTGAGCTAACTTGTTTGTGTTCAGTAGGTAGACTGATCATTGTTAACCTCTTTGTGCATGCATCTCTCTCTGTCATGCACACATATACACACATACAAACACACTCTTCTACTTTCACTCACACAATTCTGCTTTCATGCATGCACTCAATCACTCCGTACTTACCTATTAACACAGGTAATTGCTGTCCCTTTCAAAGGCAACAGTGGCAAATCCATGCACAAGTCCCTCTTCAGCGAAAACACACACACACACACACACACACACACACACACACACACACACACACACACACACACACACACACACACACACACACACTGATTGTTCAGCGCAAAATAATGGTGTAAACACACTGACCCTTTTTTGGCTGAAAAACAAAACTAGAAGGGTGCTTTGGTGCATGCGCTCACTGACATTAGCGTTATAGGTCACGGGAGCAAAAAACACAAAACAAAAAAAAGTGTTTTGGGGCATGCGTACATCGATGATGCAGTTAGAGGTTGAGGGCTGCATGGAAGAGCTCTGAGGGCTGCATGCGGCCCGCGGGCCACAGGTTGGACACGTCTAATTTAAATAATTACATTAATTGTATGGATTTGAGAAATCTATCTGACCTAAAATTCCTTGAAATTTACACATAACTCTGATAGATTTGGAACCCAGACAAAAGTAGACAAAGTTCTAGTATCCAATTCATTATATTTCAAGATAGATAAGGTGTTGATTGTCTCATGCCTATTGTCCTATCACAATGCTATTACTTTTAAATTAACATTAAGCCAGAATAACCTAATTTATTGTCAGAGAATACCAGTGTATATAGCAAAGCTGAAAAGTTTTCAAAAATGGTTCTTAAAAGAAATTAATCAGTTCATATAATTCAATAATAATAGTATAATTTCTGAGTCCATACTTTGGGACACATTAAAAGTTGTTTATGGAAAATTAAAAACTGGTATGTTGCAGGGGATTACCTCTGTGGCTCTGCTCGACAGTGGCACAAGAAAATAATTTTCTTGGGTGGCAAAAGCCAGGGTACCTTTTTGGCTGGGCTTGTATAGGCCCCAGGGCTGATAGCCTAGTACCTACCTATGAACTTATGAACCTAAAAGGAAAGAAAGGGCACAACAAATTAACAGCTCTTCAAGTACAAATTGATTAATTAAAACTAAACCTTAAACCTAATGATAAAACTGCATATACCCACCTCAAAAATCTAAATAAGAAATATATAGATATCCTTCAACATAAGATTTCCATTAATTTAGAAAAAGTCAAACTGCAGTCATACTTAATCAACCCAAAAGCTTACATAAAATAGCAATCAGATCAAAAATAGGAATAAAATTAATCACATTAAAGAAATTGTATATAAAGAAAGGGATAAGAAGTGAAAGTAACAGATCTGAATGATATGTTAAAATGCTTTCATGAGTACTGTGATAAAATTAATAAAACAAAACCAAATTTAAGTAGTAGTAGCATTTTAGATAATTTCTTAAAAGAAAATATACAACAAAAATTATCAAAAGAACACAAACATAAAATAGATAAACCCATTTCCTTTAGAGAACTAAAAGAACAAATCAAAAATATAAAACA
>NC_056732.1:1078703429-1078753429 GCF_019279795.1 Protopterus annectens | reverse complement strand
AATTTGAATAAGACTTTAAAGATTGAAGACTTCATAATGTCTACAAAGGTCCATACAGAGAAAGGTATGGCTTTCTTTGAATAACATGACTGTGAGTGTTGGACTATACATAAAACTGTGTAGCAGAAATCAATGCTTTTAAACTGTGATGTTCGAGATTTTTTTTTTTTTTTTGAGTATTAACTAGATTGCTAGATAATAAAATCAGTCATGCTCACTGGAAGGACTAATAACAAAAATTAAATTCTTTTGGCCACATAATGAACATTCACGATTCACTAGTGAAGACTGATGCTAGGAAAGATTAAAGAATAAAGAAGAAAGAAGGGGTGTCAGAAACTGACAGATAGAAAGCATTACTAAAGTAATGAATGTGAATCTGCAAGAAGTTAAACAAGAGGTCGTTGAGAAACAGGCTTGGGTTGTTAAAGTTTTGCAGGTCACAAAAGTCTCAGACAGTTAAAAGACTAAAGAGCAAAACAAAGCAGGAGCAGAAGTACAGTCCTGTCAGACATGCATTTAAGTTAAAGTGTATTAGTCATGTTCTGAAGCAAGCTTACACGCTTGAATATGGATATAACCTCCTTGCCATATACAATACCAAATTATATAGTTTCTGATATAAAAAGTGTTATTTTAGCATTTTTATTCCATTGATAAGAATGGCCTTCTGAATTTTTTTCTCAGAGTTGAAAATTTCTGCCATGATATCATGAAAGAATGAACCCACAACTCCTCGCTACCTAAATTAATATATAGGCAACTATATTTCCATGTTAAGTACATCACTAGCAGTTTCTAACTTCCTAGAATGGCCCATCATCTAACTCATGCAAGTGGAACACCTCATATTGAAAATTAACATAAGAGATGATGTACAAGTGAAACCACAATATAAGCAAGAAGCTGCTTCTCTAAGCAGGTAAGTTGTTTTGGTTACCTATAACGCTTTGTGGTTGTGCATGAATCATAGCCTTATACCTGCTATGACATCATTTTGTGGATGTGATTATAGAAGAAAACTAAGTAAACAGTGAAACCACAAAGTCAAACAGCCCGCTATGTTCTTCATCATTTACAAATCCACATGCAACTTTACCATGAGGAGCATGACATGAAATTAAATGTAAAACAGAGATGCATTTGAATGTGACCAATACAATTTAAAATTAAATTGAAACTTGTATTTGTTTAGCTCATTGACTCACTTTTATTTTACTTTTTATACTTAATTTTCTTTTCATATGTATGTTGCAAAGACTGGCTCGAAGAAAGCCGATGGGATAAAACACACTATACCTTCATACAGAACATGAGAGACCTTATATACACAAACATCCTAGGCCCATCAAGTGATAAGTGCATAAGTAACATACCAAAAAAGAAGTGAGATGGAGGGAGCAGCTACTGCAGCAGTGATCATTCAAACATCAAGTTCAGCTTACACAGCTGTACTGTGTCCTATTCATCACTGCTGCTTGCAGTATCCTTAGCTATATTGGTAGATTATCTTATCAAGCTACATTTGGGAGGTAGAAGGAGAAGAGTTCAGGAGTCCATGGAAAATGGACCTTGCAAAGCCTAACATGGACCTTGAGAAGGAATCAACCTTATAGTGCTTTGCCTAAGTATGTACACAGAACCATGTAGCAGTTGTCTAGAATACTTCTAGAATCTAGACCATTCCAAAAAGCCATAGATGAGTCCAAGGCCCTGGTAGAGTGGGCCTTGACCCTGCCTGGAATAGATTTATTATAGTGAGTATAACAAAAGTTAATAGCCTTAGACATCCATTTAGAAATAGTCTGTTTTGACAGTGGTTGTCCCTTCTTTTTGTCTTAGTTGTTCCAAAGATCTGAAAGATTTAATTCTGTCAAGATAATACCTCAGTTATCTGTGGGCACCCAAGGTATGGAGTATCCTTTCTCCCTCATTTTTAGGTTAAGCAGAGAAAATTGGGAGATAGATAGTTTGATTTAAATTAAACTAGGATGCCACTTTAGGCATAAAAGGAGCTTAGTTTTCAAAGAAATCCTATCCCTATGGAAAATGAGATTTGACTCACCATAGGACCTTGCAACTCAGATACTCTTCTTTCAGAGGTCAGAGCAATCAGTAAAACTGTTTTCCATGTTAAGAACCTTAAATCAGCCAAATTAGCTTGGTCAAATGATGCAAGTGTTAGCTTCTGTAACACAAAATTAAAATCTTAAGGAAAGGCTGTGATGACCCACCACTGGACCAGTAATCAAGGGGCCTCAATCCTCACCACTGCCACCAGTGGGGGATGTAGAATGAAAGGATGATAAGTTACACAGTATTGCCAGATGCAGCTCTCTGCATCAAGGGCTATTTTATTAAGAGCACAAAGAGACCACAGTCACTATGGGGCTGGTTTCCCCCTCTTTCTCTAGATCCCCAATAAGACTTCCCACTGGCACAGCTATAGGGGTGAGATCTCAGCTGAGTGGCCAGGCCAAGAGCTTCAGCACCCTCTCTGTTCGACCAGTGCTTTGTGTCCCTGCCCAAGTAGCTGACACACGCACACACACATACTCTTTGAGGTTTGATTTACACACACACACACACACACACACACACACACACACACACACACACACACACACACACACACACACACACACACACACCTGGGAAAGGCTGGCACTGGTTTACTAGCTATGCCCTCTTTTCCCAGACTATAAGGTAGTTATCACTGCCACCAGTCAACTCCTTATCTGCTACTTTAAAGCCCTTAACAACGGGTGCCCAATCTTACTGTGTAATGTTACTATTAATACAAATGGTAGTTTGACTAAGAGCAGGGCTATTAGGATTGGCCTACACAGTGTCACCAAATAAATATGCAAGTACTCTCAGAACTTAGATATTTCTACACAGATCAGCCACAATGAAAGGTTTAAATATATTTAATAATAAATAAAAAAAGAACAAGTTGTTGTGTCTTTCGGCTTTTCCCGGTTAGGAGTGGCCACAGCGAAACTCCGGTCCGCTAATGATTGGCAGTAGATTTTTGCATGCCGAGTTGCCAGCCCTGATGCACAACCTTCAACGAAGGTACCCCCATTCACGCATGTCTCCACACAGAAGACGGTCTAGCTGAGAATCAAACAGGACAACGTCTTACTGTGAGGCGACAACGCTACTGCAGCACCACCACCACAGTTAAAAAAAGAACAAGACAATATAAAATATATATATATATATATATATATATATATATATATATATATATATATATATATATAGATATACTCACAGTGACATCAGAGTTCAAAACCACAGGAAATAGTTAAAACAACATTGCAGGACAGTCTCAGATAAATAAAAAATATATCTAAACTAAGCTTTGTAATATTCCTGACTGTATCTAAGAGAGTTACTATACCCTAGTTAACTTACTTAAGAGCAAGGCAGATTTGGTGAATGGATCTTCTAGTTGCTGTCAGGTCAAAGACAGAATACAGAATGATGTGAGAGTTCTCAAATTAATATCTCAAATATTACTGCTGGGATAGCTTGCAGAATGACATAATTTCTTGTCATCCGACTCTATCCCAGGTGAAACCACAATACTGGAACCTAGCAGTATTTAGCATCTACCTGTGAAAATACATAGACATCAGATCTTTGGCAGATGCTGGAAGTCATAAAACAATTACATCCCTTCACATTTCAAGACTAGCAATTATTGCACCTTAGAGACAATACAGAAAGCTCCCTAATTTTAGACATTGTGTCTCCTTGCTGCATTGAAACTGAAAGATATCATCTTTTATTGTGTAGCCATAAAGTAATTTACTTTCAGCTATTTTTCTAAAATTTACTAGATTGAGGTTAACTTCCTGTATCCCAGATTCCACTGCTAAAATATATACATTTAAAAAGTTACGATAGTGCATGTACATTTCTGTTCTTTTCCAATAGGGTACACTGTAGTAACATTTCAAACAGCACTTTGCAAATACCTTCAAGCAGTTTGATATAGACATGACATACAGTTCTAATATATTTGTAATACAAGCATCTTATATACATCATGTCGATATTCACAAATGACATATAATTATTTACAAAAGCCCAGATAGCTGTACTAGCAGTATCTCCCTTTGTCAGAGTTTACCAGTTATCCTGGAGGTCTCTTATGCAAAAAACCTTTCAAGAAAATTTTGATATGAGACTGCATTGAAAGAGGAGGATCCACAGGCAGAAAAGCTGAAATGGCCGATAAAAGAATCTTGACAGAGGAAAAAGAAAGGCCATATGATAGTAACTCGCACAAATATTACAAAACCAGAGAACAACTAGCCCTGAATGGGTGATGGTTATGCTGTTGGTACTAACTAGAAAACTTTTTCCATTTGCTAATATATGATCTTCTAGTAGCAGGCCCTTTTGCCTTCATTAGTATATGCTGCACGTCCACAGAAAACAGGCGTCTAAAAGTAATTATGACTGTATCATCCAGGTAGTCAGCTGACGTTGATTGATGTCAGGATGTATCAAACAGCCTTGTTCTTGTGTGAGTAGATTTAGTTTGTGATGAAGCTTATGGTAATTGCCCCTGGCCATTTCCAACAGAAGGGACAACCACAGTTGCCTGGGCCAGAAGGAATCACCACAATGATCTTGGGATATTCCTTCTGAATGTTCAGAAGTAACATGGATATTAGTTGAGAGGGTAGAAAGGCATACAGGAAACATTCCTGTCCAAAGAAAAAGAAAGAAAAGGTATCTGTCTTCCACGCCTTCTTGCATGGAGTCCTGGAGTAGAATTTTTCAGGTTGATTGCTCAGAGAAGAGGCAAACAGGTCTATTTGAGGAATTCCCCACAGGTAGATCCTATCTTACAAGACCCCCCTGATCTAGTTTCCATTCATGGGGGTCTGCCCTCATCTTCCTCAGCTTGTCTGCCATACAGTTTTGCTCTGACAGAATGTAGGTTGCCTCTAGAATGAGACTGTGCTGTGAAGCTATATCGGATGCTAATATGTCTAGTCTGCAAAGGGGAAATTACCTAGTTTCCATTGCTTGTTGATGTACCACATGACTGTGGTATTGTCTGTAACCAAATGAAAAGGTTCTGGGGACCAAAGATTGTTCAGAGAGTTGAGTGCCTTGATCAGGACAACATCTCCTTCATATTTATGTGCTTGTGTCTGTCCTTGGTGTCCCACACTCCCTGCACCTTTATCCCTCTTAAGAATGCTCCCTAAGCAAAGTCAGAAATGTCTTTGGTGACTGACTACTTTGGAGCAAGGAGGGACAAGGGGAAACTGGGATTTAAGGATAATTGTCTCCACAAATGGGATTTGAAATGATAGAGGGTGATGATACTGGGACCAAAGAGATTTCAGATACTACTGTATCTTTCTTATGTGAAGTCTTGCCAGAGGTATCACGAGAATCACAGATGCCATGAGACCTAAATCCTGAGGTATTTCCTTGCCATGACTGAAGTCTGAGTGGATAACCTTAGAAACAAATCTATATAAAGATCTATTTTTTACTGTGGATGAAAAGCTCTTGGATTTGTGGTGTCTAGTTCACACCCCAGGTACACAATTCAGTGTGAGGAAGTAATGAAAGACTGGTATGTTCTCCTGGATTCCCAGCTTGTGTAAGAGCTCTCTCACCCAAGGAAAAGATTCCTGATACTTTCAAAAAGACTGCAAAGATAATCAAGTCATCTAAATATGGAAAAATGTGGATAACTTATAGCTTGCAATGAGATATAACAGGAGATAGGCAGTTTGTGAACACTATTGGTGCAGTGGATAGTCCAAAGGGTAAGGCAGAGAACAGATATTGTGATCCAGGTACACAAAACCTTAAAAATGTCTGAAGTCTGGATGAACAGGGATGCAATGATAAGCACCTTTTAAGTATAGTGTTACCAGGAAACTTGAAAGAGAAGGAAGAGGTAATGGATTATGAAGTGATATCATTCTGAATTTGGACACTATGACAAAACAGTTTAGGAAAGAAAGATCTAGACCTGGTCCCCAAGCATTTTTTTTCTCTGGTGGTAGGAATAACCTTGAATAAAAAAAAAACCTTCCCCACCTAAGAAGGAGGAACTGGTTATAGCACTTATTGGGACAGCATGTGATAAAGAACAGGTGGAAACAAAAGAGTCTGATCTGGAAGATGAAGAATGACCCCTTAGAAAGCAGCAATTTCCTCCCACTGCTATCTGTAACCTTGATGAATGATTTTAGAACCCATTTGTTTGAAACAATCTGTTGTCAAACAGAAAAATCGATATTTGAGCTTTCTGGAAGAAAAAAGTGGCCAAGGTGGGAGTTGTTCACAAGGTCTCTTGAATAGTCATTCAGACTTATTGTACTGTCCTTGTTTTTGAGAGGTTTTTGACTTTTTTTGGAACCCCTTGCCATTTCTTATTAAACATCTGTTTACCTGAATTCTGTTGAGAGTGTTTTTTTTTTTGCCAAAATTGGATGAGTAGAAAGAAAATGCTTTGGACAGAGTGGAAAAGGATTATGAAAAAATCGTAGAGATTCCCTGGATCAGCTTGTCCCTTTCATCACACTTTTTGATCACCTCTGCAGTAGAGGTACCAAACACTAAATCTTTATCCAAAGGAGAATTTAAAATCTTATTTTTAACATCATCTAGAAGGTTCTTACAATGAGCCATGCAAGCCTCCTTAAAACAATACAAGTGGCCATAGCGCTGGAAGAAGTATTAGCAGAGTCATATATACACTGCAAACAATGAGTAATGATCTGCGGAATATAAATTATTTAAAGCAGATTTTTCCTCTTAGCAGGAAACTGTAGACAAAACATTCTTCATACTTTCACAATTTGTCAGAACAAACTTTAACATATGAGCCTGACAATTCAAAATTCTGAAAATCAAAGTTGTAGAAGTATACACTTTTTCCCCATATCCATCAATAGTTTTCCCATCTTTATCAGAGAGAGATGGATTGGAATTGACTAGGTGCTTAGCAGCAGTGGGATCAACTAAAGCTATAGCTGCTGGATCAGGTTTAAGAACAGTATATAAATTTAAAAGACTGAGGAACTTTAAATATTCTATCTGCCTTTTCAGTGGCAGCTGGCTGACTATAAGGAAAATTGCAAGCAGTAACACTCACATCTTCTAAAGCAGACAGAGCATGAAGAATGGATGTAAGTTCTGGAAAATCCTTCTGTAACAACATATGGTATTTTCTGAGGGACTGAGAAACCTTAGAGTTTTCCCATTGAAAACACTGGCACATTCTAGCAATAGTCTCAGAGAAAGAGAAACTCCCAAACTGAGCTATTCTGTTAGTCTGAATCAGAAATCTGAGGAAAAAAAAAACATCATATCCCTGCATCATCTTGTTGAGATTCAGAATCTTGTATTTCTTAAGGAAAAGAGGAATCCCTATTTCTTTTACCACAAACTTTTTTATAAGAAGGATCAATAGCTTAAATTAAACCTTGAACCAGACCCAACAAACTACTCATAGCATGCTTGGTTTTCTGTTTCTTTTTGACAGGAAAATTAGCGTCAACTGAGTTACTGATGGCAGCAGCTGCTTCCCCAGGGATGGGCACAGCATTCTATCACATCAGTGAAACCTTCCTTATTCCATCTCCTAGGACCAACAAGAGTGTCTCTCCCTTCCCCACTGAGGGACTCCTACAGCCACTGAGGATGTAGCTAACCCCTGGTCCATAGTGGCTGTAGGTGCAATACCAGAGGGATCCTGGGTAAAAGATGAGTAGTCTGAGGTACAACAAATGACCACGGCAGAGTCATTCACCTTCAGCTGAGGCAAATTGCTAGCCTGCTGTGGTGGCAAAGTCTGCTTGCTTAACTTTTTCTTTTTGTGACTGGAAGAAGGAATGACCATGGGACCAAAAGTCTATTCCATGGTCAAGCCGAAAATGGTGCCTTCTTACCAGGGAATACAAACAGCAAGTGCTGGTAAAACTATCAGTTCACAAAAGTTACTTTTTTGACAGAAAAAGCACAGTAAAAAGCACTTTAAAACATTATGCAAGCCCCACAAAGGAAAAAAAAAAACATAATTTCTCCACAGAAAATATATTTTATGCTAGCTTATACTACTTTTAAACTGACAGAAAAAAAAATGAGTGTCCTGTTTAAAGGTACATAACAGTCTTGATGCAATCTGTTAAAAGAATATTCCTAGCTTATAATAACTTTCCTGAAGCAGAAAGTAATAAAACATCAATAAAATTAAGAAAATGGAATTTTTTTCCCCCAAAGGGAACTTATCTTTCCATCAAAGGAAAGCATAAACCAGCCATCGATCCTTGATCGATTCAGTGCCAACTTCACCCCCCTCTCACCCCCTAAATGGCCCATCTCAATACCGGAAGATTGCCAAATTCCAGTAATAATGGCCACACAGGTACAAAACACACTCTCTAAAGCCAAGAATACAGCATCTATGGGACCAGATGACATCCCGGGCTGTGTACTACATGAACTACAATATGAACTGGCACCTCACCTAAGTGTCATGTTTAATCATAGCCTCACCTCAGGTTTCGTGCCCACTGAGTGGCGCAGAGCTACAGTTATCCCAATCCACAAGGGGAGATCCACCTTGGATCCCGGAAACTACCGTCCCATCAGTCTGACAAGCCTTATCTGCAAGGCCATGGAGCATATTATCATGGAACTTATAAACAAAGACATTGGCAACCTTCAAACACTGGACCCCACCCAGTTTGGGTTTGTGAAGGGCCGATCTTGTCTCCTGAACATGATTGACTTCTTTGAATCAGTCTCCAGAGCCATGGACAAGGGTAAGGTGGTCCACACAGCCTATCTAGACCTTGCCAAGGCCTTTGACACCATTCCCCACTCTGGAATCATAGATAAACGTACTAAGTTGGGCATTAATCCCTATGTCACCCAATGGGTTGCTAAATGGCTTACTGATAGAACCCACACTGTAAAAGTAGCCAACTCCAAATCCAGCTCCAGACAAGTGACAAGTGGAGTACCTCAGGGTTCAGTCCTGGGGCCGCTCTTGTTTGGCATCTACTTCTCTGAAGTACAGGTCAACACTAAGGGACTCTGGCTAACAAAGTTTGCAGATGACTGCAAACTGGGAGCCATTATTGAATCCCCAAATGATGTGGATACTCTACAAAAGGGCCTTACAGAAACAGATGCTTGGTGTCAGAGCCATGGGCTCAAGCTCAATGCCAAGAAATGTACTGTTATCCCCTTTGGGAAAAAACATGTATCCATGAATTACCATATAGGTGGCAGTACACTAAACACAGAAAGTGTGATAAGAGACTTAGGGACACAGGTGGATAGTGGTCTCACCTTCGATAACCACATCGCCACAACAGTCAGGAAATCCTTCTATGTGGCACACCTCATCACGAAGGGCTTTTCATCCAGAAAGAAGGAGGTCATTGTCCCACTGTAGTCATCCCTCATTAGACCCATTATAGAATACAACGCCCCATTTGGTATGTACCTCTCAAGACATCTGCAACAACTGGAAAGGCCTCAGAAATACCTCACTAAAAGAATCACAGGCCTAAAGCAGATGCCCTACGCTGACCGCCTTAAAAAACTCCAGCTATACTCTGTCACATATCGTCTACTCAGAGGCGATCTCTGCTTAACATACAAGGCCATGTCAAACCCAGAGCTGTTGGACATGCTACACTTAAAGAAATCTCAATCCCTCAGAGCTACACGCTCCAGGGATCTAAACCTTGTCATCACAATAAACAAAACATGCTGGAGGGATAGGTTCCTGACCCAGAGACTCCCCGGACTCTGGAATAGATTGCCCATACATGTCAAGCAGAGTGCCTCTTTGGACCTCTTCAAGAGGAACCTTGACAATTGGATGGGAGAAAGGAAATTCACCCCAGGGATCACGTCAGTCGCCCTGCTAGACAGGGGTCCAGGAAAGTAAATAATGTGGGAAGAAATAGCCAGGGAATTGTTATGGCTAGGCTTGTATAGGCCCTAGGGCTGATAGCCTAGTACCAACCTATGAACCTATGAACCTATGAAAACCTCAGAGGTGAGCACACTCTTCAGTGGCAGTAAAGCTCTGAAGTGCTTTGCACCCAAACTTGTCTTTTAGTCAGCTCAGCTCAAGCTGCTTGACAGTTTGGGTGGAGGAAAGGTGCCCTAAAGCTTTAGAAGCTGTCTGTCTGTTATATCCTTGGCAGGATATAACCCATATAGCTAAGGCTACTGCAGCAATGAGCAATATGATGAGCATTTTTCATTTTTCTGTCAGTGACTTTTCAGGTTGTCACTTCTCTATAAAGTCCATGAAAAAATAGGTGCTTATGTATGCTGGATTCCTATAGTCCTCATTCAAATAGAAGGCCAGACTCATAAGGCAGTGGAAGGTAATAATATTGGCAGGGCCTACAAGCATAAGACAGACAGTACTGTTGGCAAGCCAGAACTGCAAGCTGATCAGCAATATAATCTTGAAGAAAATATGCCTCAGCTGAAAATGTAGCCAATGGTGAAAATATTTAAGGAGTTTTTCCTTTTTTTCATCTGGATGGTGTGACCCTAATGTTGGTAAACCTCCTAATTAATGGGGGTTTTGGTGGGCTTTGCTCTTACAGAAAATCAGTCATCCATTTTGCCGTGAGTAATGTCATTTGACCATGTGTATTTTTGGATACTTTACAGTTGACTGATCCATACAGACCTGATAGGTCAGAGTAAAAGCCTAGCGAATAGTCACAGCAATTCTTCTTTGTAGAATTACTCAACAGCTGTGTCCCTCAGCAAACATGGGGAACAGCTAGCCATAAAGATCACCATCTGTATATCTGTGATTGCTCAGGAGGTCATAGGTAAAAATTAAGCTGATGCAGAATGTAAAACCTGGAACTAGACTCCAGTGTAGTAGTATCTATCAATCATGCCATTTTGTGTATATATTTAAAAACATGATGAATTTTTTTTAACTGGCAGCTGTTCTGATGAGTTTTGTTGGAAATAAAAAAAAAATTAATACATTTTTGACTAAAATAATTAAAAAAATAAAACCAGAAACAAAACAATAAAGTTGAAATAGCTTTCCTTAGGGTACGCGAGATCTCAGAGTAACTAACAGTTCTTGACTAGCCCTTAACAGAATCAGATTTTATGGTACAGTAGAGAATTGATTATCCGAACACCGATTATCCGAAACATCAATTATCCAAACACAGCCTTCCAAAGTTTTCATTTGGGAAAAATCATAAAGTCTGAATACGTAAACGTTATACATATTTGCTTGTGCATGTTTTTTGAGCTTATAGCCTGCTAGTGTATGAAAAATATTCTTTTTTGTCCACTGAAATCATTGAATGGTTGAAAAGTGTATTCCCTGCATGCAGAAAAAACAAGATTTTTAGAATTTTTTTATCGGCTTTAATTATATATTTGATTATCAGAATAGTTTGATTATCATAACTATCCTAGGTTTCAATTAGCTCAGATAATCGGCTCGCTACTGTATGCAGAAACCTTAGTTTCCTCACTATCAGAAAATATATTTACAATATTGCCACCCTAAACTCTGAAGTTTTTTTTTCATATTTAGCTTTTCCTCAATGTTTTACATATCATTCAAACTGTCTTCCTTACTAACTGGCATCTTATATTGCGTCTGGGATTTAGAAGACTGTGTACATTGTGTGCTGCAGCTGTAACTAGTATGTCTGATTTATTTAAATTAGTCTCTATGATAACAAGATGCAGCACTCATTATTAATTAGTATTACTAAAGAAGATACTGAATTTATACAAATACTCCATATCTTCATAGTGCTAATGTATTTGAGCTGCAGTTAAATGGCAAACACCATTAGGTGACGTGCATTCAGGGCCAGGTTAACAAGGGGGCTGATAGAGATGCAACTCCAGGACCAAATGCCTGAAACAGACCGTGCTGCTTCTAGTCCAGTTTAGTCAGAAATGCTTTGCTATTATCCTATTAATTGAATACACCCTTTATAATTATCTGTTCCAGGCCCATGAGGCCTATAATCCAACATTGAGTGCAGAGGCCTATAATCCAACATTGAGTGCATTTGTTACCTAAACTGCCCACATTATTTATTTTTATTTTTATTTTATTTTTATTTTACATTTGTTGACCGGGCTGGTCCAGCTAGATATATTTCCATTTTCAGTAGAGGCCCGGGGAGAAAAGCTCCACATATAAACAACCACCACCACACAAAAAATGTTTATAATAAACAAGAAAGGTATTACAGTTTAAATTATGGGAAGACTATGCAACACACTACAATAATACATCATACGCCTACAGATCATTTTACATTATGAATATCTAGGGCAACCCCAAGACATTATTACAATACATTTAAATCCTTGGTTATTCTAGTTTACTCCAGGCAGTTACTATTTCCAAAGGGTTAGACAGTAACAGTAGAAAAAGGAAGAGGTATAAAGAAAATGGCAGGAATAGTACCTTCAGGATACATTCATAGCCAAGTAGAAAAGATATGTAATTGGTGCCTAAGTAGTAGAGAAAGCGTATAGGTGCTACTAATTCAGAGGAGTAGACAGGAAAGAGTGGAGGACAGTAGGAAGTCAAGAGATGACAAAGAGAAATCCAGAGGATCAGTCTGGGTAACAGCAAGGGTATAGCCAGTGAATTTTAAGGTGTTTGTTAAGACTTTGTTTAAAGAGAGGAAGGGATGGAAGTGAGGTTAGGTCAGATGGCAAGAGGTTCCATTGTATTCCAGCGGTATTGGAGAACAGTGAGTCCCCAGCTCAGTTGTTAGACTTGGTGGCACTGGCTAGACGTTTATTGGAGGAGCGTAAGGAATCAAGATTCCTATAGGGTGCTATAAGGTTGTTGGGTATTGGTGCATTGTTAGGTTGGTAAAAAATCTTATGAACAATGGTAAGTTGGGAAAGTATCAGAAGGTTTTTTAGTTCGAGCCAGTCTAGCTGGTGAAGGTAAAGACAGTGGTGAGTTCTAAATGGGTTTCCAGTGGCAAATCTAGCAATACTATTATAGGAGTTAGCTAGTTTGGTAAGATTATTTTTTTTAGATTAGTGCATATAGGTGCTGCATACAGAAGAGTTGAAATTAGATGGGAGTGGGCAACAGTCATTCTGGGTGTTGGAGTTAAGAAAGGTTTTATCCTATATAGGGAGCCCAGTTATTCATTTTTTTTTCTTTTTGTGTAATACACAACACTCAAAACTGGTTAAACATTCATGACCATGACCACAGATATAAATTTAAGTAATAAACAAAATTGCTGTATAACAAAATTTCCTTTTGGTCTGGTATGGGGACATTTTTTTCTTTAGAATGAAAAAATAGCTCCACAATAAAATCACTAATTGGCATATGCAGTTACATGAGCAGTACAACTAGGAAAACTTTACTGACTGCATTTGTTTCCTCCATAAAAAGTAAATATATACATTGTTTACTTCTTGTAGGTCTAAGACTGAGAACAAATACCAGCTGTGTTTTTAAAGGTTGACTTGCTTCTGGCTTCACATGCTTACTATATGGGTGAGGCTATTTTAGCGATTTGAAATTTAAGAAAACTGAGAAGCATTTCCTGAGTTAGATTGTTAGTCTGTAGTTCTACTTTTACTAGATAGATTGCAGTACGTAGTCCTACAAGGAATAGAACAGACTAGTGTGGGAAAGAGTTTTATATGTTCTATTCCAACATTGAGTGCATTTGTTACCTAAACTGCCCACATTATTTATTTTTGTTCCTGATTTGGTTATCTTGATATTAATTGCACTGTTAATCATTGATGTAGGCAGTTTCTACTTTACTTGCATTTTTTCCATACTTGTAATTATGGACATTGCATGATAACAGAAAGGAACTTTCTAGCCTAGTTGAATGTTCAGGAATCTCCTGTCAGGGTTGTTATTTCCCATCTCTGACCTTTAGTTTTATAGTGTGTGATAGAATGCACAAAGGAAATCCATTGCATGAGTTTTAAGCTTCTAAATAAAGAACAGCTCCGCTCTCCAGTTTAGGCAGTCACAAATCAGAGGGTGTAGCTGATAATGTTAAACAGAGAATGCTTTTTATAGTTTCTCACACTTGGTCATTTTGTCTGGCATTTTACTGAGTAGCTGTACAAAATATACTTGAATACATTTCACTCTCTCTCTTTCTGTTATTCTCTCTCCTCCCTCACCTCTAACTTCCTGGTGAATCTAAATCATTATTGTACACATTGAGGTAACAAACTGTGAATAATATGCAGAAGGCCAAAATAAGCAGATAATAAAAAAATTAAAACCAAGTCAATGAAAACGTTGAAAGTTTGCTTACATTGTTGAGTTGCTATAGAGACATTAAAGAATACAAATACAATGCAAGTGTATGGTTGCTGTGACCAAAACAAAAGTTCAACTTGGGACAATAAAAATGTCTACTTCAAATTTGCTGTGCATTCAGGTAATATACATTTTTCGTTTTGAGGGAAAGCACTAAATAATGACAAAGTTTTCGGGCTATGCTAACCACATATGTAGTGCACACTTTTAACTTGGAGGAAGGAAGTTCAGTATTTATGCAACCATTTTTAATGCAGTCGACCGTCTACCACATCAGTGAAAATAGTGGTACTTCCATGAATTAATTAATTTAGAATTCCATACAGTAAATGTAAAAACCTTACATAAATTGGCTGAAAATAATGTAAAACAATGTGGAAATGTATAAGGTGCTCTGAAGAGCTAATTATGCCAAGATTTTTGAGTCAAAATTTTACAAACTATAAAATGTCAGTTTCTCAGAATACCAAATAAAACACAGGCTCATAAAGGCTCATAACTAAGGTAGTCTATAATGTCACGGCTTCATATTTTCAGTGCGTTTACCATATGACTAGAAACATTGTAGAATTTTATTCCACCAGTAGACATTTTGCTGACTGGCTAGTTCTGCATCTGAGTAGTGGCCAGTGCCTCTTCCCTACCCTCTCCTAGGGGGGTACAGTGCAATGTTTAGCCATGGCTTCCCCCTGGGATGTGAGGCAGGCCTCTTCCCCTTCTCTGGTATGCAGTTCATTATCTGCACCTGCATTGCGGACATCATTGAAAAAGGTGCAGTCTCTGTTCCAGTGGACCAGATGGAAGATTGATGGGTCTTCTTGAAATGACCTGTTTCACTTTAAAATGAGTTCTGATGGATCTTCTAGACATCCAGCTAACAGTTTCAAAGTCAGCAGTGATGACACTTCATGAGAGTACAGCTGTTACACAGCATGTTACTCACAAGATGACTGTGACCACTGTGTGACTGAGTGATATGAGAGTGCAGCTGGAATACAGTCTGGTATTCAGAAAGTGTGACCACTGTATGACTGAGAGACATGATACTGCAGTTTTAACACAGAGTGGTAGTCAGAAAATGAGTATGACCACTGTATGGTTGAGTGACATGAGAGTGCAGCTGGAATATAGTGTCATATTAAGAGAATGAGTGTGACCACTGTATGACTGAGTGACATGAGAGTGCAGCTGGAATGCAGTTTGGTATTAGGACTTAGTGACATGACAAAACAACTGAGAATGATGAAAATGAGAAGCCAGGTGAAACACAAGGTGAAGACATGCATTTTGCATATTGTGATTTTTTTCCATATAAATTATTGCACCATGGTAATAGTTATGGGGAGTCAGATGATGAAAAGGATGCTTCTGTGCCACCTATGGCACCCATGCTGAATACATGACTGACAAATGATTTTACTCTATCCAAATCCCAGATGACAAGATTATGTGTATTCACTGAGCACATCACTATATTTTTCATCCTCCCCAGCATGATCATATAGCACCCTCAGTGTCTGTTGTCATATTTGTCTGCTTATCCTGTCAAAAGTGGTACCTAATATAAATATGTTGTGTGTTTCTTCTCAAAGGGGAAATAGCTTTTCAGTGACCACTCTTATTTCCAGAGCCATGGGCAGGGACAACGAAGTATCACGTTGCTCTCATTCACAGCTAGTAAGGTTTTTGTTAGTCCTTGTTCTGTAGTTCAGGTTGCTCCTCCATATCATATCGGCAGTTCATGTAAACTATGGTCCCATTGGCATTTCTTCCCTATTCTTAGTCAAACATACACATGCTGCCTTCACATAGGTTCATATAATATGTTTAGTCCATCCAGGGCTTACCTTCTGTACTCCATTAGAGGATGGTCCTGCAATGGGCAAAAAGCTCCCTTTGCCATAGACAGGAGAGATAGCCATGGACCACCAAGACCTTTCCCTCCTAAATGTCTCCTCAGATCCCGTCGGTCACTTGCAGAGTATCCATAGACACTGTTTGTGTATCATTGCAGCTGGTACAGATCATTATGCTTTGTCTTGTCTTCTCGATCACACTTTGTCAACATTACTGATTCATTTTTCAAGTTATACAATTTTAAAAGCTTAGTTTATACTTTTGAAGAGTTAACTCAAAATGTGCATCTTTGTGTCACTGACAGTTCAGTGTTAACACTGATCCACACATGGCATAACAGAAATTCCTGAATATGACCTTCCTACTTGTTTGTTTGTCAAAAGGGCAAATGAACTCTGGCAACAAGAGTAGGAGTAGGCGCAATCACTGTAAGCAAACTGGAGCCAATTGATCAGTATGTTTTTGGGATACTCTGGTTTGTGCAGAGAAAATCCATGCAGACTTGGAGAAAATATGGGGGCTGCACATAAACAGTAATGAGAGTTCAGGACTTAACTCATAAACTCTGGACCTTTTAGGTGCGAGGCAAAAGTCTGAAGCACTCCTCTTGCCTCTGCTTGAACTGTTATTTGCACTTTACTCTCTTGAAAGCCCAATATTTTAGCTGTTGCTGCTCTGCAATATGATAAACCATTTTAGTGCAATGCAGCTCACGTGAAAATATTTAACTGGAAGTGCTCATATAGTTTTCATGCCACCAGAAATCCCTGTAACAGTCGTTATTATGAAGACTGCATGTATCACTGCAGATGATGGCAAAAGCTGCACTGGCAGCAAAAACAGAAGCATGTCTGTCCTTGTTACCTCAACTGCCCTCCTACAAGTTCAACAGTAAGTAGAGAACATGGCTTTCAACAATAATATGGAGGAGCTAATATCTTAAAAATACAAACTGCCACGGTGATAAGCTGTGTGTGGATTCGAAAATGTGTTCTCAGACACAACAGATTATAGATATATTTACAAAATCTTATGCAAAACAATTTGACTCCAGAAAGGGGATCATAAGTTGTTCTAGTCATATCCAGGTAACCTGAGACACTGGAATTAAAATAGATTATATTGAAAAGAAACATATGCAAATTGGATCCAAAGAAAGCACTGGGAGAAGGTGTAATAAGTAATAATGACCCAAGAACACTTCAACAAGAACTTATAATACCTTTATAACTATTATTCACTAGGTCATATAAATATGGGGAGATTCCCCAAGGTTGGAGACATGCACTTATTAAACCTGCCTTTAACGGAAAGGGGAGTAGGACAAACCCAGTCATACAAGCCATTAAGTCTTGTTTCATGTTGTGGAAAAATAATGGAGAAGGTAATATTGGATAAGTTGTCAGAATTGAAAAGGTTGACTCTTGAAACCATATATCAGCATGCATATGTTTAAAATAGATCTATTACTACCTGTAACATGATGTTCTATAACAATATAATAACAGCTATAAATGAAAAATTGTGCTGTGATGTAATTTATATATATTTAACTTCAGCATTTGACAGGGTCATACACAAAACACAGATCTAAAAATTACAACTAGGTATTGATTTACTCTTGATAAAATGAATAGCTGCATGGCTTACCAGTGGGACATGGCAAGTATCATACAGCAATTGCACAGGTGAAAATCTTGGTTATAGTCAGGGTGTCCCACAGGGCTCTGTCCTAGGCCTTTACTTGTTTATATGCAGATGACCTGAAATTGAGTAAACTGATTACGTGTGTAGCAGATAAGCATGTCTGCAAAAGAACTTGACTAAATTGACCATTTGGGCACAAGAGAATAATATGCTGATAAATACATCAAAATCCAAGCATATGTGATTTGTGAGACATAAACTGAAAGGTAACTATTAAATACAGCAGACAGGGATTGTAGATTCATTTATGGACCTGGGTATATGGGTAGATCCAGCTTTGAGGTTTTCTAATCATATCAAGCAATTGGTTAATGATAGTTATAGAACTATAAGTTGTATAAAAAGATTTATAAAGTCTAGGAAATCAGAAATGATGAAGTCACTGTTTGTTAATTCCAGTAATTTTCAAACAAGTAAAGGAATAACAATATGTAAAACTTATAAGAAAACAATCTTGAGTAAGCTGGAAAGAGTACAGTGGAAATATACCAAGGCCATCCATGGATGTGAAAATTTAAGTTATTATGAAAGACTAAAATATCTGAACTTGTACAGTGTCTCTTACAGATATTTATGTTGAAATGAGCAAAGCACAGAGCCAAGAAGTTGTTAAAATTAATGTAGTTGGCAGCAGAAACAGATCTCTGGCAGAGTGTAAGAAAAGGGCAAAGGATATGGTTGGATGTGCTAGAAGCAAGGAAAGGCAGAATGCAATTTCCAGGACCCCTTTGGTGTGGGAGGCTCCAAATCTTATTCGGTTAACATCAGACAAATTCCTTCTGTCCATCTGTGGGGATGACTATGATACAGAAGATGTTGTAACAGGAATAATTAGAGGTGGTGTGGACACTGGTCCACCAAACCAAAGTCTGCAGCAGCCTTTGCATTCATTTGCTCCTTAAGGTTGATTTAAAAATACATTTTAAATGTCTATCATTGAATGCTGGCAAGCAGAGCTGTAATTAAACATGTCACAATTCATTATTATTAGGTCAGCCGTGTACATTAGCAGCTAATGAAAGTGAAGGCAGACTTCATGGTAAGTGTCCCCCCCCATACCATATGCTGTTGCAGTTTTATTAATGTGTTGTAATGCTTTCTTTTACAGAGTCAGCATCAGAAACAAGCAGTTCAACTGTACCAATAAATATGGATGAAGTTAGCAGTAGAATGGGTGTTGCCAGTGATGATGATGATGACGATAATGATGTATTTGTATTTATGAGGCAGCCTGAGGGAAGTAGCAGACAGTCTCCTAGGCAAGTTCTCTCACCTCAAACCATGTTAATAACTCTACAGAAAGTGACACTGCATCACAAAGTCAAACACAAGCTGACATTCTGCTCACATTTGTACAGCAGGAGCAAACATCCCACTTCTACACCAGTGTCTCCACACACAAAAGACAGTTTGATGACTAATGCCGGCAGTCTAAGGCTACATTGCCCACAGTGACAACATTACAAAGAGGTGCTAGGCAAAATTATTTTGAACTACCTCAGGAAACACACAAAGCATTGGCAGTACAACACAAAATGCGTCGTGACATAGATATGGCTCAAACCAGTACAACAGAGTGTCAGCTAGAAGTATAGTGAGGGCTATACATACTTTTGTCCACAGGAATAAGAAGTCCATGCATTCCTCCAGTGCCCCTGTGGAGGTCAAACATGCCCCCTAAGACCCTTAAAATGTCCCTGTCCAAGCTAAACCTACCAACGATTTTCTGATAATCAAAGTTATAATGAATAATCCTTTGGCTATATTTCCGTCTTCTTGGTGGGTGAGCACCACTGAGTGTAAGTGGTTTGGGCCAACCCAAGTCAAGCAGCTCTGACCTAGAAATAGCAAAGCTCACTGTTAGAGAGGGCATTTTCTTCAGTTGCAACTTTGATACTTTTGACAAGTCTTCCCTTTTTATACCACATCTGCAACAAGCGTGGGAAAGTGGGAAAGGCTGACTATGAATTGCAACTGACATAAAATAGCTTTAATTAGCATAATAACCATTTATAGGTTCATAGGCTAATGGCCCTGGAACCTTTACAAGCCTAGCCCATAGAAGTGCCCTGGCATCATGCCGCCCGACGTTATTTCTCAATGCCTCTATCAAGTAGAGCCACTGAAGTGGTTCCTGGGGTGAACTTTCTATTTCCCATCCACTCAAGATTTCTCTTGAAGAGGGACAGTGAGGTGCTCTGCTTGACATGTATGAGAAGTCTATTCCAGCGCATGGGCAGTCTCTAGGTTATGAACCTGCCCCTCCAGCTTGTTCTGTTGATTGCGGTAATGAGGTTGAGGTCTCTGGAGCATGTGGTGCAGAGGGATTGGGATTTATTTAGATGTAGCATTTCTAACAGAGCTGGGTCAGACATTACTTTGTAAATTAAGACAGAGAATAGCTGGAGTTTTTTGAGTCTGTGTAAGATGTGTTTAAGGCCTAGGATCCTCTTTGTGAGGTACTTTTGTGGCCTTTCCAGCTGTTGCATGTGTCTAGTAAGGTACATGCCAAATGGAGCATTATACTTGATTATTGGCCTAATGAGGGGAGGGTAGAGAGAGATGATGACTTCTTTCTTCCTGGATGCAAAACTCTTGGTAATGAGATGTGCCACATAGAAGGACTTTCTGACCACAGTGACAATGTGGTGGTTGAAGGAGAGGTTGCTGTCAACCTGTGTCCCCAGTTTTCTTATAATGCTTTCAGTGTTCAGTGGGCTCCCATTGATGCGGTAATTAGTGGGAACTGAGTTTTTCCCAAAGGGGATGATGATGCATTTTTTGGCATTAAGCTTAAGGCCATGGTTTCGACAACAGTCATTGGTCTTAGTGAGGCCTTTCTGTAGAATGTCTACATCACATGGGGAGTTAATAATGGCTCCCAGCTTTAAGTCATCTGTGAACTTGGTCAGCCAGAGTCCCTCCATGTTAGCCTGGACTTCTGAGAAGTAGATGCCAAACAGGAGAGGACCCAGGACTGATCCCTGCAGGACATCACACATGGCTGGTGGGCAGTTTGACTTGGAGTCCACTACTTTCACACTGTGGGTTCTATCTGTGAGGCAATTTGCAACCCACCTAGTGATATAGAGGTTGATGCCTAGTTTGGTGAGTTTATCAATAATTCCTTTGTGGGGAATGGTATCAAATGCCTTGGCCAGATCGAGGTAGGCTGTATGAACTGCCTTGCTCTTATCCACAGCTCTGGTGACTGACTCAAAGAAGTCAACCAGGTTTAGCAGGCATGATCTACCTTTCACAAAACCAAACTGCATGGGATCTAGAGTTTGGAGATTCCTTATATCCTTGTTAATTAGGTCCACAATGATGCACTCCATAGCCTTACATATCAGACTCATCAGGCTAATAGGGCGATAATTCCCAGGGTCTGTAGTCGGTCCCCTTTTATGGAGAGGGATGACTGTAGCAGTCCACCATTCGGTAGGGACAAGGCCTGAGGTGAGGCTGTGATTGAACAGGGCACACAGATGTGGTGTCAGTTCACTTTGTAGTTCATGTAGAACACATCCAGGGATATTGTCGGGTCCAATGGAAGCTGTATTCTTGGCCTTGGACAATGTAGCTTTAACCTGCGCTGCAGTAATGTTGGGTGCCTGGCATTCCTCCGGTATTGTGATTGGTCCTTTGGGGGGGAGAGGGGTAAAAGTGGCACTGAATCTGTCAACGAGCATGCTGGCAATATATGTTGGCTCAGTATAGGAGGTACCATTGTGCAGTAACTCAGAGCAAACCTGGGTATTGCCATATTGCCATGGAGATTCTTGATATAACTATAGAAGACTTTGTGTTTGTTTTTAGTGTTTGCCGAAATTCTGCCTTCATAGCTGGCTTTAGAGGTTTTAATGAGGGATCTCAACTTTTTGTTGAGGCTAATAAGGGTGTTTTTCCAGTCTTGGGACTTCACCTTTTTCTGAAACAGTGTGGTGCAGAGGGATTGTGATTTATTTAGATGTAGCATTTTTAACAGAGTTGGGTCAGACATGACTTTGTAAATTAAGACAGAGAATAGCTGGAGTTTTTTGAGTCTGTGTAAGATGTGTTTAAGGCCTAGGATCCTCTTTGTGAGGTACTTTTGTGGTCTTTCCAGCTGTTGCATGTGTCTAGTAAGGTACATGCCAAATGGAGCATTATACTTGATTATTGGCCTAATGAGGGGAGAGTAGAGAGAGATGATGACTTCTTTCTTCCTGGATGCAAAACTCTTGGTAATGAGATGTGCCACATAGAAGGACTTTATGACCACAGTGACAATGTGGTGGTTGAAGGAAAGGTTGGTGTCAACCTGTGTCCCCAGTTTTCTTATAATGCTTTCAGTGTTCAGTGGGCTCCCATTGATGTGGTAATTAGTGGGAACTGAGTTTTTCCCAAAGGGGATGATGATGCATTTTTTGGCATTAAGCTTAAGGTCATGGTTTCGACACCAGTCATTGGTCTTAGTGAGGCCTTTCTGTAGAATGTCTACATCACATGGGGAGTTAATAATGGCTCCCAGCTTTAAGTCATCTGTGAACTTGGTCAGCCAGAGTCCCTCCATGTTAGCCTGGACTTCTGAGAAGTAGATGCCAAACAGGAGAGGACCCAGGACTGATCCCTGCAGGACTTCACACGTGGCTGGTGGGCAGTTTGACTTGGAGTCCACTACTTTCACACTGTGGGTTCTATCTGTGAGGCAATTTGCAACCCACCTAGTGATATAGAGGTTGATGCCTAGTTTGGTGAGTTTATCAATAATTCCTTTGTGGGGAATGGTATCAAAGGCCTTGGCCAGATCGAGGTAGGCTGTATGAACTGCCTTGCTCTTATCCACAGCTCTGGTGACTGACTCAAAGAAGTCAACCAGGTTTAGCAGGCACGATCTACCTTTCACAAAACCAAACTGCATGGGATCTAGAGTTTGGAGATTCCCTATATCCTTGTTAATTAGGTCCATGATGATACACTCCATAGCCTTACATATCAGACATTCAGGCTAATAGGGCGATAATTCCCAGGGTCTGTAGTTGGTCCCCTTTTATGAAGAGGGATGACTGTAGCAGTGCACCATTCGGTAGGGACAAGGCCTGAGGTGAGGCTGTGATTGAACAGGGCACACAGATGTGGTGTCAGTTCACTTTGTAGTTCATGTAGAACACATCCAGGGATATTGTCGGGTCCAATGGAAGCTGTATTCTTGGCCTTGGACAATGTAGCTTTAACCTGCGCTGCAGTAATGTTGGGTGCCTGGCATTCCTCCGGTATTGTGATTGGTCCTTTAGGGGGGGGGGGTAAAAGTGGCACTGAATCTGTCGGCGAGCATGCTGGCGATATATGTTGGCTCAGTATAGGAGGTACCATTGTGCAGTAACTCAAAACAAACCTGGGTATTGCCATATTGCCATGGAGATTCTTGATATAACTATAGAAGACTTTGTGTTTGTTTTTAGTGTTTGCCGCAATTCTGCCTTCATAGCTGGCTTTAGAGGTTTTAATGAGGGATCTCAACTTTTTGTTGAGGCTAATAAGGGTGTTTTTCCAGTCCTGGGACTTCACCTTTTTCTGAAACAGTTTCTTCCTTCTGTTGTAGAGTTTATTAATGGCAGGGGCCCTCCAGATTGGCTTCCTTTTTTGGCGGAGAGCATCTTGGTTCTGTTGGGTACGGCTAGTTCCATGTATTTATGTACGTGTTCGTACAGTGCATTGGTGTATGATTCAGCAGAGTCTTGGGACATGGTTGGGGACCTATAGCAGGCTACGACCTGAATCACCATCTTACCCAATGTTAGTTGTACCTGAAGTACCTCAGATGCATTATGCTGGACTACTAGTCTGAAGGTGTGCATATCCTTTATGAATATGGAGACACCGCCACATTTGGAGCTTCAGTCCATGTTCTTGGGCTGAAAGGTGTGGAATGAGTTATAGCCTGGTTGCGCAGGCGTGCTTTCTGCTGTTTTAAACCGGGTCTCTGTTACAGCACAAATGTTGATGTTCTCCATTTTAAGGAGTGCTTTGAGCAAGTGCATCTTGAGATTTAGACTTCTAGCATTGAGCTTCATGACCCTCAGATTGCATTTATTTATAGCTGTTACAGTGGTAATTTGGTCTTTGGAACATCACCTAAAAAAGGCACTATAGGTGTGGCAAGAGCCTTAGCCAGTATCCGGAAACCCAGGTGTGACAGATGAAGGCCATCTCTGGCAAAGCATTGAGGTCTGTCAGTCTTGTCATCCCAAGTGGACGGATACTGGATCCTCTTAGAATGACACCAGAAACTTAGCCAATTGTTGAAGTCAATCATTTTCTGCTTGTAGTGCGGTATCATTTTGGGCAATGGTAGGATGCTGCTCAGCACTAGGGTCATACCTGCCTGGGCCACATAATCTGAGTGCTCCTCCATGTCTCTTCTCATGTAGTCCAGGGAGGTGCATCTCAGGTCATTCACACCCACATGGACAGTGACAGAGTCTTACTTGTACTTGTTGTGGAGTGACCTGAGTGCATGTGTTATGTGTTGGATTCTGGCATCTGATAGACAGCTGACTGTTACCTTCTTCTTATTCAACCTAGTGAGTGGGACATTGGTGTGCCTCACTATCAAGTCACATATGATTAATGTATTGGGCAAGATGTTTTGCCTTAGGGGCTTAGCTTGAGGGGTACACTGTGTAGGTGAGCTATGTGTCTTGTGGTTTGTGATGTGTTGTGGGGGTTGAGTGCATTTCTGCCTTGGAGGTCTCTGCTGTTTGGATAGATTTCTATTGAGAGCCTCCACAAAGGTGGGTGTGTGGTTTGTGTTTTTATGTGAGAGCTGTGAAGGTAGGTGTTCTGGAGGGCTAGGTGTTGCATGTAGTGTGGTGCAGGTGTTGACCTTCTCCTCTTGATCAACTATTCCGGTCTTGGCTTGAGAGTGCATGGCTTCCAATTTGGATATAATTGCATCTCTCACCAGTCTGATGGTTGGGAGGTAAGTGGAGAGGGTTGTTTGTGTACATGAGGCAGTTGCTACACTGCCTCAGAATGTCCAAGTTCACCAGGTTAATAGGAGAAAGCACAGGGAACTGACCTTAGGCATGCCAGGAGGGATGGTCATTATTACTAAGTACTGGAGCTGTTTCCTTATATATTCCTTTTACAGGAAAAAATGTCACTCAAGGTTTCTGAGTCTGTGCAGAGCACTGCAAAACACTTGAGGGGAAACTAATACATAGACCCTTAAAATTTAAGGATGAAGTATTTAGGCAAATATTCTGAAGTTAGAAATAAATCAAACAGTACTTACTAAAAAATAAAGAATTAGCTTGTCAAGAATGATGAAAAGAGGGGAGTCACATGAATGGCTACTGTCTGGCTACTACTAATACTGGTCTCAGCGCAGCTTCACTCTGTTGGGATACAATACTCCTTTGCTTCTTCTCTCACCAGAAACATAATGTTAGCACTGATCCCAATACGAGAAGCAGGCCACAGCCTGTTTAGTGATCCACAATTTTGTCCCACATGATGCAAGGGTCTGCAGGCTTGTAGCCTTTATCTGGTAGATGCCTTAAATAGCAACCAGACCAATCAGGTACGTTAAGCACAGACACTCACTCTCCAACCAGATAGAGTCAGGACTCAATGCACTCTGTTCCTCCTCTCACCAGGATCAGAATATAGGCGCATTTTCCAAGCGGTACATCACTTCTCATTACTATCCCATTATCTGCTCATTTGCATACCTACGTTTGGGGACACCATGAATTGGCATAACTGGCCTCGGTGAATCATATCTTAGGTGTCTCTTTCTGCATTCACCTAACAAAGTCCCTAATGCATTTGCTCTACTGACTATGAATACTACACTAAGTGTACATGATCTGTATTCTAGAACATTCCTACCATATTTTTGTTTTTTCTAGTCACTCAGAAAGATTACACTAAGACTACATGTAGTCAACACTTTGTGGTAGCCTTTATGATTCCCCTAGAAATTTAAGGCTGCAAAAAAAAAGTCAGTAGGAAAACTAAAATTAGGAGGACGAAGGTATAAGTTATGCTTGAGTTGCTTGTTCACTCAAAATAGTGTACACTTAGTGCAGATGTTAATGAATCCCAGGGACTGTTTTATTCTGTTGATGTGACTGCACTTAATTCTGTTATCACACAAGAAGTGGGTTTAGTGAGGACGAGGAAGTTTTTGGTAATGCAATCTGGTATGTCAAACAGTATGTCAGATTAAATGCCATTGTATGTTAATGGATTTGATCAAGAATATATCTTTAGAAGTTGTGTGTACAGACAGGTTATAGGTGTGCAGGTATAGCAATGGGAACAATGGTAATGCCATCTTTTGCCAGCATTGTAATGGCAGATTGGAAAAACATATGGCTTTAGTGTAGGTAGGAAATGATAAAGGTTAAATTTTTGTCATGATTTATTGATATTTTTTCTTTGGGCAGTCAATAAAATTAACTGGAATTATTTCATTACTAAGAAGAAAAAAACACTTCTTTTTTTAATTAATAGTGGATTGTTCTAGAGGGAAGATTACTGTTTAGACATAAGGTTGAAATATAATAAGACTAGTAAATACTTTGAATTTTGTATACACAGGAAACATGGATACAAAAACATTTACTACTTTCCTTCACTCACTAAAGTATATGATCAAAGATCAGATCACAAGGTTGTCAAGACTAAATACTGAAGATTTTTTTTTGCGATACATTTGTTCATTTAAAAAGCTGTTTTGGAAAGTAAAAAAAAATGGGTGATTTAACTGACAAGTATATAGACTGAACATCAGCCTGTTTTAAAAGTCAGTAAAGCTTAGGTGGGAACAGTATATGAGAATTTAATAGACACACCATTATAGTTACTAAAGAGCTGCAGAAATTAAACATATAATTGTACAACATTAGAAAGTTTTCCAAGATAAATGATTTATTTAAAGTAGGAGGGTCACACATTCACTTTTTATGCACAAGAATTCATTAAAATTAAAAAAACATTTAAGAAAAATAAGGTAAGATTTTTTTTTAATTATTTGTTTTTTGATGGTACCTCTAAGTGTGGATTATATCAGTTTTGTAAATATACTAATAAAGTTTCCTTTGTTTATCTGTTACATAAAGTGTTAGTTTGAAGTCTTTCTAAAGGAGGCAGCTCTACTGAATTCTCCAGTTATAGGCCAATAGCTATACTCTCTCCACTTGCAAAGATTATGGAAAAATGTATTCATAGACAACTCATGCACCACCTAATTCAAAATCGCCTTATGGCAGACACTCAGCATGGCTTCCGTCCTCATCACAGCACTACTTCAGCCCTCCTAGCCTTTACTAACACCATAAACCATAATCGCAACAATAATTATATATCCTCAGCCCTCTTTTTGGATCTTTCCAAGTCATTTGATATGGCTGATCACCAACTTTTAATCCACACCCTGCAAACATTCTGTCTAGATACTGGAGCCCTCCAATGGTTTCAATCCTACCTGAATGGTCGACAGCAGGCTGTCCTCTGGCAGAACAAACTCTCTAACCTTCTACCTAACACCCTCGGAGTACCACAAGGCTCTATACTAGGGCCCTTGCTGTTCTCCATCTTCATTAACGACCTTTATACTGTCATCCCAAAAGTCAGCTGTATCCAATATGCTGATGACTCTACTCTGATTTGCTCAGCCACATCTCCAGTAGAGTTATGGTCAGCTACCCAGACCACCTTTAATACAATAGAAAACCTGGCTTTCCGAACATCGTCTGATCCTAAATCCCAAAAAAACTAAAATGCTGTTATTTTCACCAACACGTAGGTCTACCGCTTTCACCTTTACCATAAAATGAAATGATGGCACAATAATCTCCCCTGACCCATCTACAAAACTATTAGGTGTCATCATAGACAATAATCTAAAATTTGACCTACATGTTAACCAAACTATCAAAACCATCAATAAAAAACTAGGGTCACTTTACAGAATAAAAGCCTTCCTAACCCCTCCAGCTAAAATTGCCATAGCTCGCTCTCACCTTCTTTCAACCCTTCTGTATGCATCCCCTCTACTCTCGAATTTGAACAAGACTGTCCTTAACAAACTCTCAATTTGCTACAACCACATTGCCAGGTTTGCCACTGGGCTGCCTTTTAGGACACATCATTGCATCAATTTAAATCAGCTTGCTTGGCTTGAACTACCCAGCCTAATCCAGTATAACCAACTGATTATGGCCTATAAAATCTTCTATAATCCGGACAATACTCCTGCACTTAAAAATATTATCACCCCCTATAACAATCCTAGACCGCTTCGATCCTCTAACAAACTACTAATTCAGACTAGCAAAATTAATAACACAGCCGGTGATTCTCTCTTTGCAAACTCTGTAAGTAGATCCTGGAACTCTCTTCCAGCTGATATTACCTTACTTTCCACCTTAGTTCAATTTAAAACTAGACTCAAACAACATTTGTCACTTAACTGGCTATGTCATTGTGTCAAGCCTGGCTAACTCTCTCTAGAATGTGTAAAAATCTGTTAACCAGTTTACTGTGTAATTTCATTTAATCCTGACTTGTGCTCAGGATTAACTGTAACATGTGGAACTTGTTTAACTTGCTTACTTATGTAATCTCTGTAAATAGTCTGTTTGTAATATGTAATGCTGGTATTATGTAATGCTGCATCTGCTTACCCTTGGAGCTTTTCTCCCCGGGCCTACGCTGAAAATGGACATGCATCCAGTCGGACTATCCCGGTCAACAAATGTAAAATAAAAAATAAAAAATAAAAGTCAAATACAAAGGTGAGTGTAACTTTCAGAATACAGTAGCCACTGTTACCTGTAAATGTTGTGACACATTTTACAATGGGAAAACAAAGAGAAAATCATTGTAGCATATATTTTTTTCAAAAACATATTTATTTTGTTTTCATTATAAATATACACAAATGTACAAATAACAAATACAATAAAACAATAACAAAACTATTTACATTATTTACATTCATCCACGATAAACATTTTATCCATGAGAAGTTATCAGTATTTGTTCAAAAGGTTTTCCAATTTTTGCCATGATATTTTTTTATGTGTAATGTCATGAGTTCTATAACGAATGGTTTGCATTTCTTTTTTACAAACAACTTTTGCTAAATTAATAAAATATTTAAACATCAAATCTTGTTTACTTTTCCAGTTCAAAGTAATAACTTTTCTGGCAATTGCAAGAATTGACCAGAGTAACTGAAGCTGAGATTTAGGCATTATATTGGGTATAGGAACATTGAATAGGATTACTGAGTTAGAAATATGACAGTTATCAGACAATAAAGCATTTACAAAATATCTTAAGTCTTTCCAGCATTGAGCAACATTTCTACATTCAATGAAAATGTGAACTCAGTTGGCCACTAGCAATTCATCACATTTCCAACATTTACTTTCACTATTTTTGAGTATAAGATTTATTTTATGTGGAGTATAGAAGCTCCTATTCATAAATTTCCATGTATACCATCTCCAATATAATGAAGAAGAGGTACCATACATAGAATTCAAAAACAATTTTTTGGATTCATCAGATATTTGTTCTCCATTAATCTTTACGTAGTAATTCCAAAAATCTGAGTCAAACTTTAGTGTCTCCTCTTAGTATTTTATAAATAGGTGAGATACTTAATTTTTGATTATCTGTCTTTTCAAGATACCTAATAAAAAGCTGAATCGAACTAAGTATAGGTTAATTGATACTCTCATTTTGTTTTCTATAAACTGTCGTAATGAGTGTATAAACAACCAACTGTCTTGACTATTATCAAAACTACATAAAAGAGAGAGTTTAGTGGTTTAATACTCTTATTTTCAATAAACTGATGCCAGAATATCAAGTTATTTTCCTTTATTTTTGCATCACATTGATGTTGAAAGAATCTAGGCAAAAGGGAATATGCTATAAGAAATATAAGAAATAGAAATTGTTTAATGTTGCAATTACAATCAATTATATTTTTAAAGTTATTAAATATTTGATTGATGCCATAAGAAAAATGATCAAACTTCTTATTAAATAAACAAAATTCAAGTAAAAGCCAATGAACTCTACTTATTCCATATTGTTCCTTAAACTGATGTTATATAGTTCTGACATCAGTTATATGAATCTCATGTATTGTTTTCCAGCCAGATATATATAGGTAGGTGTGACCCAATGTAATAATACATTAATTATAACTGATTTGGAATAAAGATCTAAGCTAGGGAATGCTATCCCATTACTGTTCCAAGCTTTAATGTGCCATTTATATGCAATCTTAGGTTTTAAGGGGAACCATAAAAATTTAAGTAGGAAGGAATCTAATTTTTTAAATAAATTTTTGAGAGGGGGTAGTATCAATGACTGTATATAAAACAAATTTTAGGTAAAATTATCATTTTAATTAAAGAGAGCCTATCCTCCATTGTGAAGAACATTTTATTTCATCTTTTAATTAGTTCACTAATGGTGGTTATTTAATTATTGTAGTTTAGTTTAACAGACTCTTTCCATGTACTGTTTATACTGACACCCAAATATTCTAATACATCATTCTCCCAATTAAACAGGCTATTCTCTCTTAGGTTTTTGTTGATGTTTTCATTAATTAGTAATGTTTTGGATTTATTATGATTAAATTTAAGCCCTGAAATTCTTTCAAACTTGCTTAAGGTATTTATAACATCATGCAAAGAACCATCAATATCACCCAATGTTAACAACATATCATCAGCAAATAATTGTATCTTAGGACAATAGTCCTTATTAATTTGAAAGCCTTTTATATTTTGCTTGTTTCTGATATATGTAGCAAATGGTTCCATTGAAAGAGCAAACAATAATTGTGACAAAGGACAACCGTCTAGTTCCTTTGAGGATTTCTAGTGGTGAGGATAGACATGATCTGATTTTCACATAAGTTTGTGCCCCACTATAAATTTTCATTAATAAGTTGAGAAATTTTTGGGGAGAATTCAAAACCAATCAGAATTTGTTGTAGATAAGACCAACTAATAGAATCAAAAGCCTTTTCTATGTCTAGGCTGATAATAGTTAGTTTTTTTTTTTGTATTTGCATGCTATATCTATTCTTCTTCTTCTTTCAGCTTTTCCCAGTTAGAGGTCGCCACAGCGGATCACCTGTCTGCTCATGATTGGCAGTGGAGTTTTACAGTGTCAAGTTGCCAACCCGGCACCCAACCTTCCATAGAAGGCACACACACACACACACACACACACACACACGCAGTCACACCTAGGGCCAAGTTAGAGTGTCCAATCCACCTGCAGCATGTCTTTGAGATGTGGGAGGAAACCGGAGCACCCGGAGGAACCCCATGCGACCACAGGGAGGACATGCAGACTCCGCACAGAAGGCACCCCAGCCGAGGTTCGAACAGGAGAACCTCTTGTTGTGGGGCGACAATGCTAACGCATGCTATATCTATTAATGATAGTAATTTAATAATGTTATCTTGCACTTTTCTATGAAGAATGAACACTGTCTTATCATTATGTATTAGATTAGGTAATATTTTCTTTATCCTACTAGTTAATATTGTCATGAACATTTTATAATTATAACAATAATTATAACAATGCACGTTTTCCCTCCCCTACAATTCACTGTAACTACTAGCACTGGTGTCTAAATGACCATATCTGAAAGGAAAGGAGCCTCTTCAGACAAAAAGGCTAAAATAAGTTTTTTTGCACCTCTTCCATCTGGGCCACTCTAGCTAGGGCACAACCCCATCCCTGCTTCACTCCCTAGACTTTCTTTCCCTCCCCCATCCCTCCCCTAGAAATCTATAACTATAGGGTCAAAGACGCTGTGCCACTTTTAATCTTTTAGTTCTACCCTGATGCTTCTCCTGTTCATTGCGTTGTGTGCCAGCCAGTAAGTTTGCAGCATTTGTACAAAAACTGCTTTTTTCTCAACCATTTACTAGCTAACTACTAGGCTACTGTTCTTGAATGTTTCTTTTTAATGACATGTGTTTAACTGAAACCATTTATTAGCTTACTGCTAGTTTTCTGTTCTTGAATGCTTCCTTTTAATGCCATGTACTTAATTGAAATATACTAGTTTAATCATGCAAGCTATTATGTACGTACTATCTAGACCCTGTATGAAATATTTGTTTAAGCCAATATCGAAGCTATATGGGTGAAATGTTTGTCATCTGTTCTCTGCTCTATATCTCTTGCTTTAAACACTAGAGAGATACTATATTTAAGGTCGCTACCAGTGTTTGTCGCTATTAACATTTAGTTGCTTAGTTATCAAAACCAGAGAATGTATTGTAGTTAAACCGCATTGAGACTGTATTCAGAATAGCAAATGGGCATTGACTATGTAGCTATGAAGCATATATGATCTTCTATTATGCAATTTGTTGAGCAAGTATAAAGACTGCTGTATTAACTGACTTATGTTTATGTGTTGTTGCCAGTGATGTTTACCTTCCTTATTAGTTCATTGTAACCACTACCTATCCTACCTGAACTACTCCTCCATAGTTTTATCTTGTATTTATCTCCTGCCTTCCTCACACTCAGAATTCACAGCATTACCTCCTACTTTACCTCTTAGTGCATGGAGCTATAACCCAGTTGTCTTCCACCACACTCTCTTAGTTCTTAATTCTTTTCTTCTTTTCTACAGCTGTTAAGTCACCTGAACAATGCAGGTTTTACCTCCCCTCCAATTCACTGAAACTACTAGCACAGGCTCTTAAATGATCACACCTGAAAGTAAAGGAGCCTCCATCCCTCCATCAGCAATGTAGGTTTAATTCCTAAATCTGTACTTTTTTTCTATAGTATTAATTGTCAAACGTAGCTGGCTTGTAGACTCGAAGTGCCCCAGGAGTCCGTCCCAGTTCCCTTTTCCTAGCACGCCTAGTAACCCTCCATTTCTCCCATACTAGACCCATGGTGTCCCTTTTTAGACACTAGATGGTGCTGTAGAGCTGTGTTTTCTACACTATTCTCAGCTCTAAGACACCGCCACTTGCAGTCCCTTGTCAGAACTTAGAAATTAATGGTTTAATCTAGTTAGCTTGTAGTCAGAAACCTTTAGAAATAATTAAGTAGCAGGATAGGAACTGAACTGCAGTGTACTATTTCCCCATCTCCCTTAGCATTGCCCACTAAACAAGACAAGCTTCACATACTTATCTATATAATCACCACCATTGAAAATATAAAAAGAAAATGAAAACTAAAGCAGACAACTGATTGTTTTTCTTCAGACAAAAATTAACAAGCTAAAATAAGGTTTTTCACTCCTCTTCCATCTGGGCCAACCGCTCCATTCACCCTCGCTGCGCTCAGGCTCATTCCGCTCCCCTATCTTACCTCCATTCCCACTCACCCCTAAATCAATTACATTTATAGTTATCAACCACACCCTTCAATCACCACTCAGTACCTCCCACCATATTAACTACCCTTCATCCTGCCCTAACACCAACCACACCCACATTCTTCCTAAACCTTTAGATATATCTTTCTACTTTACACTAATACTCTGTCACTCTGGCTAATATGTATCATACTCCACATACCCACATACTTCCAATCCTCTATCTTTCAATTGCCATTATCACCTTATTCCAACTTTCTGCTATTACTACCTACTTGCCTCCAATATATCTCCTCACCAAGACAAACTTCAAATGCTATCCATAACTATTTGCCCCCATATATCAATATTGATCCAGCTCTCCTTAAATCCATTCACACCATTACCAATATAAAATACAGTCCAGTAAAGACAAAACCCAACCATCTCTACAGAACCAAAAAATAATCTATAAATTTAGAAAACTCTACCTTCACATTCTAAATATACTAACTTGTAGTGGTGACATACACCCAAACCCAGGACCTAACAGTACACAAAACCCAGACACTGATTTTACCATTCCACTAATTCAAAGACAAAAAGCTTCTCTCCTATTTCTTCACCTCAATATTAGGAGTATAGTTAATAAGATTCATGAAAAACAGGCCCTAGTAGCGCTATACAATCCAAATATTGTGCTACTGACAGAATCCTGGCTTAAAGCAGAGATCAGCAATAATGAAATAACACCTCCAGGTTATAGTATCATTAGAACAGAAAGGAAAAGTAAAAGGGGTGGGGGGTAGCACTACTATACCAAAATCACCTCAAACTAGAACAACCACAAGCAAATATCCCACACATAGAAAATGCAGAAATTATCCTTACCAGACTGAAACTAAACCCCAATAAAAACATAAACATTATAGATGGCTATATTCCACCAGGCAACAACATAACCAAGATGGAAAACCTACTAGAATCAATCTCAAACTCATTACCTCAAGAAACTATCTTATTAGGAGATTTTAACATTGACTGAAAAATTGTACTAGCCAGAATCCATCTGCTCATATCCATCTACCTGGATTTAACCAACTCATCTCAACCCCCAGTAGAACTGACAAAATATCTAAGCACCAGTCCATCTTGGACTGGATTCTAACATCTGATCCCTCACTCGCATCCCAGGTAGGCTGCCTACCAGATGGCCTAAGTGACCAGCCCACTTTCATACTCAGAAAAAGAACTCACCATATAACCCAACCATCTCTCAGAGTAATCAGGAACAAAAAGAACTTTGAACCTGACAACTTCATCTCTGCCCTCAAACAATGCTACTGGCAACCACTAATACAACTACCCTAGATGAAGTAGTTGACTACTTTAACTCATCCTTCTTAGAAATATTAAATAATCACGCACCCATCAGAACCATTGGAACTAAAGCTATATATGTTCCCTGGTTAACTAGTAGTACTTTATCCATCCTCAAAGAAAGAAACAAGGCATTGCTACATTATCACAAAAATAGAACCCAATCCACAAAACAACTCTACCTAGAACTCCATAACAAAGCCAAAAAACAATTTAAACTAGATAAAATTAGCCACTATCAAAACCTCCAAGAAAAACATAATCACAATTCCCAAAAATTCTGGTCAGGTGTAAATTCTTTACTACTACCAGGAAAATCTGCAACCCCAACTCCAGCTATAACCAATAACCCAGATGGCATCCGTACCCAGTTTAACAAATACTTCACAGAGAATGTTAAAGCCCTTGCAGATAGCATAAACAATAGTACCAACAGTGACCCACCCCCCCACCCCACTCAACATAAACACCAATAACTACCCCCGCTTCTCCCTAAACCCAGTTACAGTCAGCTCCATTTTAAAACTCCTGAACAAGCTAAAATAAGCTACCCTAGTGACAGATAACTTACTAGCTGAATACCTAAAAGTAGCCACAACAGCTATAGCCTATCCAATTACAATTCTGATAAACAAATCAATATCAGAGTGTAAAATACCCACTCTATGGAATATCTCCCATATCCACTCTATGGAATATCTCCCATATCATACCACTGCATAAAGGAGGAAATTCTGTAGAACTAAACAACTACTGACCCTTAGGTATCCTATCCCCCCTATCAAAAATACTCAAAAGAGTTATTCATACATAGCTAATGAACTACCTACTACAAAATATTCTGTTATCCAAATATCAACATGGATTTAGACCCTTCCATAGCACTATCACTGCTCTCATGTCCTTTACTAACATAACCAATAATCACAGAAATATGGGCCAACGAGTGTCAGCCATTTTTCTACACCTGTTCAAAGCTTTTGATATGGTCAACCACAATATACTCCTCAAAACTCAATCCAGCCTAAACATAAGCACCCCCCCCATCTCATGGTTTAAAAACTACCTCTCAGGGTGACAACAAGCAGTTTTATGGCAAATCAACTATCCCCTACTACCAATATCCTTAGGAGTACCTCAGGGCTCTATACTGGGTCCGTTACTCTTCTCTCTGTTTACTAACCAACTCTCCGCCACCACACCCAATGCCTCAGTTGTCCAATATGCAGACGACACCACACTTATATGTGCAGCCCGTACACATCATGACCTCCATACACTAACCCAAGAATGCTTCTCCCTTGCAGAAACATGGTTCAGTAACTCCCAGCTTATCATAAATCAAAATAAAGAAAAACTTCTTATATTTGGACCAGGCAAATCCCCTCCATCTGATCACTTTACCATAACCTCCTTGAATAATACCAAGATCACCCCCACCTCCCATACCAAACTCTTAGGGGTAGAAATAGACAATAACCCCAGACTTGACATTCATATAGCACAGACTATTAAAAAAGTACATAAAAAACTTGGACTCCTCTATCGGAACAAATCATATCTTATCAAGAAAACTACCATTGCTAGGACACATTTACTGTCTACCCTCCTCTATGCTGCCCCAATACTGACTAACCTTTGCAAGACTGATGTAAACAAGCTAGAATCTTGTTACAATAAAATTGATAGATTTGCTACAGAAACCCCTTATAGGACCCAACACCATGTAGCACTGAAACAGCTAAACTGGCTAGAACTGCCTCACCAACTAAAAGTCACCCAGTTAATACTAGTGCATAAACCATTCTACCATCCAACTAAAATCCCAGCACTCCAAAAACTAGTTATACCATATTCTACAAAAAAGAACTCTAAGATCAACGACCCCAAACCACCTACAAGTCATCAAACATAATAATGAAGCTGGGACAGCTCTCTTTGACCATTCCATCTCAAAAGCACGGAATAACCTACCCTGCTACCTTACCTCCATTACCTCCACCATTCAATTTAAAAAATCCCTCAAGGTTCACCTTATGAATATCTGGCTATGCTCTTGTAACTCTCCAAGATAAACATTAAATCAACAACCTCCCCTAATTCCATAAACACTACTCCCTTTACCAAAAAATCCTGACTAACTTTTTATACCAACTTCATAGAACCAGATAGGAAAACTCAATGTCCCTAGAGTTAGAGGATGTAGAACATCCACAGACTAACAGACAACCTAGTTCCACTATCATATGCTACCTATTTTATATACTTCTGTACTGTTCCAATTGTTCTTCACTTCTACTTTATACTAATTGCATAACCTACCAGATAGCATGTACTATGATTGTTCATTTTTTTCCATGTACTATTGCATTTCTACCTCATCTTCTATGTGCTATACTATGTAATATTGCATCTAGATTTATGATGTTATGTAAATATTATATTATGTGTTATGTATTATGTATTATGTGGAGCTTTTCTCCCTGGGCCTCCACTGAAAAAGGACCTGTGACCAGATGGACTTTCCTGGTAAACAAATGTAAAATAAAATAAAATAAATAACCAGTGTTTAGTAGCAACATTGGCCTATATGAATCACAAGATTTGGAGTCCTTAACTTGTTTTAATATGGGGGAGATAATTGAGTATTTCCACTATGGGGGGGGGGGGGGTTATACATTTTTGCTTAACCATAGTAAAGACACTCATCATTTTCTTCATTATATATTCAGGAAAAATCTTATATAGTTCAGGAATTATTTCATCCAATCCTGGAGCTTTATTATCTTTTAAATTTGTTATTTGCTCTTTCACTTATGTTAGTGTTATTTGTTTATTTAATATGTTATTTTGTTGCAATGACACCTTAGTAGTTATATTTTCTTGAATAAAAGTATTTATTACATTATCTGTCTCCAGAAGTGGTGTGTTATTATTTATATCTTTATAGTAGTTTTTGAACACTTCTAATATGCCCATTAAGTTAGATGTACTCTTAACTGAACCAACACTTTTATATTTAATCTCATTAATAAGATTTTGATTGTTTATTTTTTGGATCTTGCTGCTATTTTATCTAGATATTTGGGATTTACAGCATAAGATTGCAATTTCAATTTTTCCAGGTTTATGGCTACCTTATGACTCAGAACTTCTAAGTATTTTTGATTTAACTTAGTAATTTTGTTATGTGTTACTTTGTTATTTGACTTTGCATCCATTTTTATCTTGTCTATGTTTTTTGTAAGTCTAAATGTTCTTTGTCCCACTCTCTCCTTTTTAAGGTACCAAGATTGTATTATACCATATATATAATCTTTAAAGGTGTCCCATAGTATAGTATCAGTCACTTCACCATTATCATTTGTTTCCATAAACATGTCTATTTCTTTCATTATCCATTCCCTAAAGTCATTTAACTTAGTTATGTAAGCAGGAATTCTCTGTAGAAATCTTAAATCATCTGTATGTGTAGTTAATGTAAAGCTTATAGCATTATGGTCCGAAAGTGGACAAGGCATAGATACGTCACTTATTTTAGAGTATATATTATTTGATACAAAGACCTTATCAATGTTTGCTTGTGTAACAAACCGATATGAATAGTGAGTATAAAATAAGGAATAATGTTCGCTTAGACTATGTATATCTTTACGGTTCATCTGGTTTGTAAAGTCATTTAACTTCTTGGCTTAAGATGTTATAGGTTCATAGGTTCATAAGTTGGTACTAGGCTATCAGCCCTAGGGCCTATACAAGCCTAGCCATAACAATTCCCTGGCTATTTCTTTCCATATTATTTACTTCCCTGGACCCCTGTCTAGCAGGGCGACTGACGTGATCCCTGGGATGAATTTCCTTTTTCCCATCCAATCGTCAAGGTTCCTTTTGAAGAGGGCCAAAGAGGCACTCTGCTTGACATGTATGGGCAATCTATTCCAGAGTCTGGGGAGTCTCTGGGTCAGGAACCTATCCCTTCAGCATGTTTTGTTTATTGTGATGACAAGGTTTAGATCCCTGAAGTGTGTGGCTCTGAGGGAATGGGATTTCTTTAAGTGTAGCATGTCCAACAGCTCTGGGTTTGACATGGCCTTGTATGTTAAGCAGAGATCGCCACTGAGTAGATGATATGCGACAGAGTATAGCTGGAGTTTTTTACGGCGGTCAGTGTAGGGCATCTGCTTTAGGCCTGTGATTCTTTTAGTGAGGTATTTCTGCGGCCTTTCCAGTTGTTGCAGATGTCTTGAGAGGTACATACCAAATGGGGTGTTGTATTCTATAATGGGTCTAATGAGGGATGAGTACAGTGGGACAATGACCTCCTTTTTTCTGGATGAAAAGCCCTTCGTGATGAGGTGTGCCACATAGAAGGATTTCCTGACTGTTGTGGCGATGTGGTTATCGAAGGTGAGACCACTGTCCACCTGTGTCCCTAAGTCTCTTATCAAACTTTCAATGTTTAGTGTACTGCCACCTATATGGTAATTCATGGATACATGTTTTTTCCCAAAGGGGATAACTATACATTTCTTGGCATTGAGCTTGAGCCCATGGCTCTGGCATCAAGCATCTGTTTCTGTAAGGCCCTTTTGTAGAGTATCCACATCATTTGGGGATTCAATAGTGGCTCCCAGTTTGCAGTCATCTGCAAACTTTGTTAGCCAAAGTCCCTCAGTGTTGACCTGTACTTCAGAGAAGTAGATGCCAAACAAGAGCAGCCCCAGGACTGAACCCTGAGGTACTCCACTTGTCACTTGTCTGGAGCTGGATTTGGCTACTTTTACAGTGTGGGTTCTATCAGTAAGCCAGTTAGCAACCCATTGGGTGATGTAGGGATTAATGCCCAGCTTAGTATGTTTATCTATGATTCCAGAGTGGGGGATGGTGTCAAAGGCCTTGGCAAGGTCTAGATAGGCTGTGTGGACCACCTTACCCTTGTCCATGGCTCTGGAGACTGATTCGAAGAAGTCAATCAGGTTCAGGAGACAGGATCGGCCCTTCACAAACCCAGACTGGGTGGGGCCAGTGTTTAAAGGTTGCCAATGTCTTTGTTTATAAGTTCCATGATAATACGCTCCATGGCCTTTCAGATAAGGCTTGTCAGACTGACGGTAGTTTTATTTTACCATTTTTAGAAGTATCATTGCCTGATAATAAGCAGTTAAAAGCACCTGTTGCTATAATTTCCCTTTTTGCATTTAAAGTAATCAGGTCCAGATATTTGTCAACATATTTAGTACTCAGTCCTGGTATCCAGTATGTATTAATCAAAGTATAATACTTCCTATTGATTTCCAAAATAACCATGCGTAGCATCCCATCTTTATCTGAAATTGTATCTATAATTCTTGGCATAGAATAAGTCTTTTTCCATAGAATAAGAGTGTCCCTTCTCTTAGTCTTAAAACATGAATCAGCCAGAATGGCATAACCATTGAATGAGTATTTTTGTAGACCTTTTTTTTAATAGATGGGTTTCCTATTGTAGCATATTTTTGAATATCAATATACTATAAAGAAATAAAGAACGATGACAGCAACATGGTGTTATATACAAATTCACAAGTTTGTGTAATGACCTTTTTTGTGACTGACTGTTTATTATGAAGGTGTTGGGGGGAGACTTGGCCCCCTCTTTGGAAAAGAGGGACTATAACTGGCAATTGCAGTTGAATGCTGGATGCCCAGTAGATCATGATGACTTTATTACTATCAAAAGTTTATTAAAGCTGAAAAAGATTTAAAACAGTGTTTTTAGTTGCTTGTGTAAGTTAATATTTATTGTGAGCAAGTTTAACATTTTTTTTAGTGAAAAACAGATATGTAACATTTTTGCTTTATTATTTAAAAGGTTTTATATTTTTTTGTTAATTTTGAAGACTTTTATTCATTTGTTCATTCTGACAATAACAATAAAAAGGACGTTAATAATACGGTGACCCCCTGTGGCAGGGAGAAGTCTAGTTCTAATTTTAATTTTGACATTTGGTCTAACAGACGCTTTCATTTTAATGAGTTTAACACCGACCAAAATTTTGAGACATACGAGGAGGTTTTTAACACATTCAGAGATAAGTTGTATTTACTGAGAACCAACCAATTGGAAATAGACTATCTCAATGAATGTATTTGTACTGAGAGGGTCCCAAAAGGGCTCAGACTGTTTAAATATCCTAATAATGTTAACCATAATTCCGAATTATATAAGCAGCTTACTAATTTATTTAATGCAACTGGAATAGAAATGTTGAAATTAATGGTCAGCGACTATCAGTCCCAAAATGAAGTTTTATTAGTTGAGACCAATGATTTGCACAAAAAAAAATTTGACTCCCATAAAGCTAATTTAGATGTTAGAAAGTATGATAATTTATTTGTGGAAATTGACAAATATTGTGATAAAATTATTTATAGGAAGATAAAGAAACTTGACCGTGATTTAAATGATTATAGGAATGGGAGAGCTTACCCAACCTTTAATATTGTTAATCAGTCCAAAAATACTGGGACTGTTAATTCTGAGATGGGGGCTGTGATAACAACACTGTAGATCAACACAACCTCCCTTTAGGAGAGGATCCTGTGAGGAGAAGCGAAAGATTAGCAGGCAAGCAAAGGACTTACTCCTATCAGACTGCGCCATCATTCGGGGGGGGGGGGACAGGCAACAGGGAAGAACCAGGCAATATTAAACATTCAGGATGTTGATTTTGGGTTACTGAATGATGAATGTACTGGCAAGCAATCAGTTGGGGAGGGGTCTCTAGTGGATGACCAGGGGTTCATGTTGTGTAATGAGACGTTTTATTTACAGAATTTTGCTACCCCTTTACCTTCTGAGTTTGACAGTGTAACGGTCAGCAATTCAGTTTCCAATGTTACTGACTCCAGAATTTGTAAAAAGGATAATTTTACAATTTATAACTTTACAGATTTAGTTTTAGATGACAGGTATTTTAGTATTTTTACCAAAGGAATCCAATTTGTACCCATTAAGAACGAGTCTATGGTCAATACTTTGATTGATATTAAACTTTTTATCAGGAAACTGTATTTGCAAATATATTTTAAGGGAGCACAGGGGGAGAACAGTGAGCTTTCTAGAAGAAGCATTTTTAATCCACCTACTAATTCTTTTTTAAAGCTGTTTGATGAAATGGTTGAACAAGAAGTAAGGCATGTTAATTATTACAACAACCCCACTAAGAATAATTTGTCTAAGGAAGAAAAAGATTTATTGATATCATTAAAAAAGGAAAAGATTAGAATTATGAAACCAGACAAAGGGGGTGGGGTTGTTTTAATGTATAATGATGAATATGAAATGTATATTCATGATATTTTGCAGGACATGGAATGTTATACTGCAGTGTCATGCAATGAAATTAATATTGCCTATTCTAAGATTAAGTATTTTTTAACTGACCACTTGCTCCAGGGTGCTATTAATGAAAAATTGTTTAATTTTTTGCATGTTGATAATCCCAAAATTCCTGTCATATTTGGAATTCCCAAGGTCCATAAAGGAATAAATGCACTTAAATTTAGACCAATTGTAGTGGGGGCAGGAAGTATTACCGAGCCCTTGGCCATGTTTGTTGATTCTCAGTTAAAGAATTTTATTAATAATATACCCCAGATTACTAAGGACTCTTGGGATTTTCTGAGAAGTATTACTGAAGACAAATTTGATTCTTCCAAGTGGTTTACTACTGTCGATGTAGTGGAACTTTTTTCCAGTATTCCCTATGATATTGGGTTGGACTGTTTTTGTGACATTTTGAATTCTGAAGGTTGTTTGGGAGGCAACATGACAAATTTGATTTTGGAGTTCGTTGACATTGTCCTTAGAAACAATTTTATATATTTCAATGGGGATTTATACCAACAAAGGAAAGGGGTAGCAATGGGGGCTCCATGTGCCTCCTTATATGCAAATTGTGTACTGTATTTTTGGGAATGGAAATTTGTTTTCAATACTGTATGGCATCAGTACATTACCTTTTATACTCGATATTTGGATGACATTTGTCTATTTTGGAGAGGTACTAGAGAGTTATTCGAGGAATTTATGGTTTACCTGAACAACAGCACCTCATTTTTAACATTTACTTACATGATAGATGAGTTTGTCATTAATTATTTAGATGTTACTATTTATAAAGATATTACAAATCAGTGTTTTCAGTCGAAACTATATAAAAAACCCACGTTCTCTAACACCTATTTGCACTTTGACAGTGCGCACCCGTACCACCAAAAAAAGGGGATTGCTAAAGGTCATCTGATAAGGTCATCCAGGATGACAAGTGATTATTCTGTGCTTCTTCAAGAATTTGACTTTATTTGTTCTCTTTTCAAGGAAAGAAATTACCCAGAAACCCTTTTAGCTAATTTAGTAGCAGAAGTGCTTGATAATAGGGAAGAAAATTTTTTTCCATTACTTGGTAAGAGTCAATGGGGGGTTGTGCTAGAAAATAAAGGTAAAAATGAGATTTCTTTTAATCACGCACTTATCCACACTTTTTCGGCCACGTCACATTTGGTGGAACAAATTATTAAAAAATACTGGCCATTATTAAGGGTAAATGAGGAAATACGAAAATATATTCATTTGCAACCCTCTTTTATTATTAAAAGAGGTATGAATTTCAAAGATTTTTTGAGATGAAAGGAGATCATCAGGGAGGGGTTAACAGAACTGAGAAAGGTATGTTTAAATGTGGTATGTGCAGTCAGTGCAAGTTTATTTTGCAGCAGAGGGAAGTGATTATTCCATCTAGGGGTATTATTAGGTTTCGGTTGCTTCAACATTATAATTGTGGCACTAGGGAGGTAGTGTACATTGGTATTTGTGATGGTTGCAACAGTTTTTACATCGGTAAGACCATACGTACACTTAGGAAAAGGATTTATGAACATTTGTATGAGATTTCTAAAAAGAAGGAATCCAACGCCTTTTAGAAACACTCCTTATTGTGTCACAGTATGAGTATTAAATTTGCAGTACTGGAACAAGTGGCTAGCGACCCTAGAGGTGGTAACTGGGAAGCTAGAGTTGAATTTAGAGAATTGATTTGGCAGCTTAAAACAGATGCAGGGAGACCACCAGGTTTGAACGATTGTATTAGTATTATCAGTGTGTTGAAACTGAGACGAGCAAAGCTGTGAATTTTATTTGTTACCTGTTTTTTATCCCCCTTTTTACAGTATGTTCTTAGGAATTTATATATGCATTTTTCAGACATAGGGTTGAATTAGTCTTTTATGGATGTTTTTTGTTAGTTACAATTATTGTTTTTATTTTAATGGTTGGTAGTTTATGTATACATTTTTATGTAATTTTACGCATACATGTATTTTGATACAATACTTCCTCGTGTTTTCGATAATAATTGGCTAAGAATTTTGCACATTTTATTCATGGTTTATGTTTTTTGGCAGGGTTATACATGAGTAACATATAGTATTTTGTAAACAATTAATTTTATTCCATTAAGGAAATTAGTTGAATTAATTAATCAGTTTTGCATTTCATTATATAAAGGATGTAATTGTGGTTTTAATTGTTCTGAGGAAGCTCTGCAATAGTAGAGTGAAAGCGTGCTCAACTGAATTGTTTTGTCTTGGTTGTACCTTTCGAAAATTTTACATTTGGATTAAACATTTTTACACCTTGGTTACTGCTTCTGCTTCTGCCTGGACTCGTCTTTTTATATCACATACTCTGATCTCTATCCTCCCTCTTTACTGAGCTGTCTCATATGAACAATGACATTTTAATATGCATGCAATTATACAGACACTAATAAAGAAAACAACAGTCATGTCCAGGTTGCCATGTATCTGGAACTAGGTTTTGAGATGTGACCTGATCTCGTAATATATTAGTTAGCAACAGGGACAGTCACTGAGGAATGTTCTGCTTGGGGGACTCTCAGGGATTTTCTCAGGAACAGAGATGACTGATGGAATGTCCTCTGGAACAGGAACATTGGGCAAGTCACTCTGAGAACTAGAGTCTTTGTCGCAGGCAAGATGCTGTAACACTGGTTCAAACACTAGTAACAAATACTTCCAATTTCGTCTGAATTCCATTCCTTGTGATTTCACAATGAATGATCTTGGCTCTTGACACAACGTTTTCACAAATCTGATGCAATCAAAACTTTTTGACATCTGCATCCTCACTAGCTCTCCTTTATTCAGTGAACTGAGTGGTTTGCTGGTTTTATCATTGTAATACTTCTGGGACAAATGCTTCTTCAACAGTTGGGCTATTACTGCTTTGTTGTTTTTAACACATGGTGTGATAAAGGGAAATATTGTCTGCCCAGCTATCTGGAAGTTTGTAAATAATTCTATGTCATTTGGGAATATTGATATGATTTATACAGAACTGTATGTTATGTACTGAGCTAAAATTTATCCACAGTGTACCTTGCTGGAACATAGAAGATTAACCTGCAAAACTTAAGAATAGTTGAGGTTATGTTACTTTATAGCTTGGCCATAAACAAAATATGTTATCTCTCAGTTTTGGTTCAGTAGCAGATGCAATGTCTAGAGCTAGAAGTTTTTTGTATTGTCTTGAAAGAAAAGTAATTACTAGGTTTAACATGCAAAGGTGTTTTATTGCTTTATGACTGCCTAGCAGCTGCAAAGATCTGAGAGATATGTATTTTTCACACAGAGATGTTAAACTCTGTTAGTTTCTGTTTTAGCCTGGGAACTGAAGTCAGGTGACAAAAAGTGATGTCATCCAAGCTAACCCAGCAATGATATTTGATACTGATTTAAGAACTCTCTCATAGAGAAACTCGGCATTTTATATTTTGTCTTGGACCTAGCAAGAACATCCACTCATCATCATCATCAGCATCTGCACTTGCCTTGCTGTAAGTAAGATTTAGAGTATAGTATCTCTTTTAGATATAGATAGAAATATAGTAAAGAGTAGTTTAGATGTTTTCTGTATTTATTTGAGACTGCCCTGCAATGTTGTTTTACAATATTTCCTGTGATTTTGAACTCTGAAGTTACTGTGTTTGTATTGAGTATTGTCTTTTTCTTTTATTATTTATTATTAAATATATATAAACCTATCTTTGTGGCTGATATTTGTTAGACATATTTAAGCTCCTAGAGTACTTGCATATGTATATGGTGACGCTGTACAAGCCACTCCTAAATAGCCTTGCTCTTGGTCAGACAACCATATGAATTATTAGAAACATTACAAAGTAGGATTAGAAACGCTTTCTTAAGGGCTTTAGAGTAGCTGATAAGAGTAGTTGGTGGCAGTGGAAACTACCTTATAGTCTTGGCAAAAGGGGGCATAGCTAGTAAACCTGTCCCAGCCTTTCCCAGATGTGTGTGTGTGTTTGAATATAAATTAAATCTCAAAGAGCATGTGTGTGTGTGTGTGTGTGTGTGTGTGTGTGTGTGTGTGTCAGCTACTTGGGCAGAGACACAAAGCACTGGTTGGACAGAACGGGTGCTGGAGGTTTTGCCTTGGCTACTCAGCTGAGATCTCAAATCTATAGCTATACCAGTGGGGAGTCTATTTGGGGATTTAGAGAAAGAAGGAGAAACCAGCCCCAGACTGACTGTGATATCTGTGTGCTCTTAAGGGAAATTGTACTTTACTGTGTGTGTACTTGTCATCCTCCTAGTGTGTACATCTCTTAGCTATTGCCAGTGGTGAGGACTGAGGCTCTTTGATTACTGGGCCAGTGCAGGGGTGTCACATGGCAGTGGTGGGATATACATATCACATATTAATTGGTTGGCAGTGGTGGGATAGCCACATCACATATAATTTTTTTTGTAGTGGTGTGGATATTGAATTCCTGTATCCTGTGTACAGTGGTCACTGAAGGTGTTTGTACTGTCAATCAGGTACGCAGTGAATATTCAGAGTTTCATATCACAATTGTTTTTTTTTTATTGTTAGCTTAGTCAGGAAGAGAAAGCAAGCATGTCAGCAGAGGAGTATGGAGAGCTTACAAAGAGCCAGTTGGCTGAGATGTGCAAGTCTAAAGGACTGGTGCATGCCAACCTAACTAAGTCAGAAATTACTGTAGCTTTGGGCACAGCTGCACTGTAGACCAGTGATCTGGAGGACAGCCAGGCTGGCCTTGGAGATGAACAACTCTCAGAAAATGGACAGCTCTACCTTTCCACAGATGACTTAAAAATCCATCTGGAGTTAAAGATACTTGAGCTGGAGGCCAAACTTTTCAAAAAAGAAGCACCAGAGAGACTGAGAGTCTAGAGGTTGAGGAAAATGAAAAACTAAGACATCTTGAGACTGAGGAAAATGAGAAACTGTGACATCTAGAGGCTGAGGAGAAGGAGAGGTAGAGGCAACATGAAAAGGAGATGCTGACTCTTCACCAGAGTCATGGAGGTAATGGGGAAGGGAGTAACCAAACCCCAGAAACAACAAAGGTCAGTACATTTCTTCCACAGTTTAAAGAGGGGGATCATTTTGATACTTTCATTCATATGTCTGAAAGGGTATGTAAACAGTATAGTGCTGACCAAGGGCTCTGGGTACGGTTCCTGACCCTCTTACTCCATGGGAAAGCTGCAACAGCTATTTATAAATTGTCTAATACCGATTGCTTAAATTATAATATTGTAAAAAAACTGACTTTTAGAATGCTTTAACACCTGAAGATAATAAAAAAAAGTTTAATGAGCATAGACACAAGGCAGATGAAAGTATATGTGAATATATTGCTGAATTAAGCACTTATTTTATAGATGGGTGAGTGGATATCAGGTCACCACTTTTGAAGGGCTGGCAAACATTTTGATGAGGGAGCAAGACCTTAGCACTTTGCCTGAGGACATGAGAATCTGGTTAGCTGATAGACAATGCAATACTGCAGATGAATTAGGGAAGAAGGGAGGCATGTACCTAGCAATCAGTGCATCACTGCACAGAAAAGGGACATGCAGTGCTGCTCATGGGTCTAAGGGAACCCATGGTGGGCAGCCCAGACTGCCCCAACAGAGTCCACCAGTAGCAGGGGAAGCCACTAGTCCAGGTACACATCCAGGACCAAGGGTTAAATGTTTTAAATGCAACCAGTGGGGCCATGTAGCATACAGATGCCCACTGTGGCAAGGTGGGGAACAAAAAGTGGAGAGCCAGTAGTGGAAATGACAGAATGCCAGCAGTAAATGGTCTGTAGACAACAAGGGTACCAAACTACCACAAGAGGTTATATCATATTTTAGTGGATAGGAAAGAGGCCACTGCTAAGAGAGACACAGCCTCTGACCTAACCATTGTGAAACCTGCAATGGTTATAGCAGAGTACTACTTGCTTGGGCAGTCTACTCCATTCAGAGCTTTAGGAGGGACCACATTCCAAATACATTTGGCTAAGGTTCACCTTGACTGGGAGGGTAGAAAAGGAAGCCAGCAAGTAAGTGTGTTTGAGGATATCCCTGCAGATGCCTGATAGGGAATGATTTTGTTAATGCAGTACCCAGTGTGCATACAGTTACATGCAATCAGGCTTGGACACAAGCATGTGGGTCTGGTGGCCTGGGGGAGACCCAGACAGACCACACAATTGAAGCCAGGACTGGTGAGGTGGTTGCTTCCGGGTTGGAGCTACCCTGTAGCAGTGAGACTGAAGGTGAGCCACAGCTGCTTGTGGGTACTGATGTTTCCTTGGACAGAATGACTGCAAGGGCAGAGATGAGGTGTAGTAGTACCCAGGCTGATAGTGAGGCACCGCTGTCAGAGGATACCAGACGTCCTGTGGAAGGGGAGCTGGGAAGGGTTACAAGGACAGAGTTGAGACAGGCTCAGCTCTCAGACCCTACCTTACAAGGCCTAAGGGAGGTAGCTAGTGAGGCACCTGATTCTCAAGGAAAGGGTGACTCTGTATAACTGGGACAAAGGGTTACTGTATAGAGAGTGTACCCCTGAGGTAGGGCTAGAGGGTGAGAGAATACAGCAGTTGGTATTGCCCAGAGCCTACCATCTGGCACTTTTAGCCATAGCCCATGATATTCCCTTTGCAGGTCATATGGGTATAAAATGTACAAAGAGACATATTATGCAGAACTTTTCTTGGCCTGGGATTTCTAGAGATGTAACAGGGTACTGCAGGACCTGTGACTAGTGCCAAAAGGTAGGCAAGACAGGAGACAAGATGAAAACTCCTTTGATGTCTTTGCCTGTAATTGAGGAGCCATTTCAAAGGGTAGCTATGGATATTGTGGGACCTCTAAGTACCCCAAGTTCCACAGGGAAAAGTATATCCTAGTGGTAGTAGATTATGCTACCAGATACCCTGAAGCGGTGGCTCTGTCCTCCATTGAGGCAGAAAAGGTAGCAAATGTTTTGTTAGAGATTTTCAGCAGGGTAGGTTTCCCAAAAAGAAATACTGACTGACAGAGGTGCCAATTTCATGTCAGACCTGCTGGCTTGCCTGTGGAAGTACTGTGGGGTGAAGCACCTAAAGACCACTCCCTACCATCCCCAGACTAATGGTCTTGTTGAGAGGTTAAACTCTACATGCAAGATGATGTAATGGGCATTTGCAGACAAGTTTAAGAGGGAGTGGGACAAATATTTGCTCCATCTGTTGTTTGCTTACAGAGAGGTTCCCCAGGAATCCACAGATTTTTCACCCTTTGCATTGCTGTATGGGCATAGGGTGAAGGGGACCACTAGATTTGATTCAAGATGAGTGTCACAGACCTGACAAGGAAAAATAAGCCAAATAAGGTAGCATGGACCTCATCATGTGAGCATGCATTCCAGAAGCTTAAAGGAGCTTTGGGAGGACACCCTGGGTTAGCCAGTCCAGATTAGAGCAAATAATTTGTTGTGCAGGTAGATGCTTCAAACCATGGGGTGGGGGCTGTACTTAGCCAGGTTTTCTCAAAAGGAGAAGAGCACCCAGTGGTATATCTCAGTTATAGGCTCCAACCCAGGGAGGTGTGCTATGCAGCTGTAGAAAAGGAATGCCTAGCCATAGTGTGGGCACTGCAGAAACTTCAGCCTTATCTGTAAGGAAGGAAATTCACTGTAGTAACAGACAACAATCTCTTAAGATGGCTACATTGAACCAGCCAGCAAAATGCCAAGTTACTAAGATGGAGCCTAGGTTTGCAAGCATATGATATGACAGTGTAGCAATGCAGTGGGGTTAGCAATGCCAATGCAGATGGGCTCTCAAGACATGGAATGTGATAAGGTATTCCCAGATAGGCTCAACCCTCTCAAGCAATGCTTCTCAAGGGTCACTTGAAAAACTAGCTTGAGTTTTCATGGGGTGGGGGAGGAAATGTGATATAGGG
>NC_056732.1:1078650929-1078698429 GCF_019279795.1 Protopterus annectens | reverse complement strand
TACCATGCTCATCAAAGCAGCTTATATATTTAACCCTGTGCTTCTGCAGAGCCTTTTATATGGATCAGTCAAGCATGATGTTTAAACACAGAACTGCAGGCCATTTCAGTAATATTAGGTATAAAAAAAGGTTCTAGTGCCTTATTTGAACATTCTCTGACCCACACATACAGGCTAATTTTTCATTTATCTGTATTAAGTGGATCATTTACACGTATGTCAGCCAGGGTGCCAGTATGCACTTCACATGAAAGAAGGATGCTAGCTTGTAAATGCAGGAGCTTTAATTCCTCTGGGCTAAATCAATCGTATTAATGTTAATTATGTGAATATTTCTTCTGTTTATGCTTTCCTCTTGCTTTAATTAGAGACTCTTCATGGAAGTTAAGTTTGATGTTTACACAATTCCTGAGTGCTAGCATTTTTAAAAAATATTTGTTGAAACCGTCTCATTAATTCACATTTCATTGAATGAAGTTAATAAGTTTAGAAATGCTAATTTCCCAATCTCTTTCCACCTAGGGCACTGTGTATTGCTTACTACATTAATACTGGTATTGTAGTGCTCTGCACTCCAAGACTGCTGCAAAAGGGAAACATCCTTTCCTTTAAGATGCAGTGATCTTGAAAATTGGTTATTTATGGAGAGAGTGCAGGGAATATTATTTCCTACGTGGCAGGTGAGAAGTCATCTTTGACAAAAACATGTTTGGAAACATTTTCTCTGAAAATGATTTAATGACCAACAGAAACACTGCAGAACTACAAGAAATGATTTTTTGTATGCTCCTCATACTGATTATCAGATTTTTTTGACAGATGTGAATGAGGAGATCAAGTTCTTAGTAACTGTTATTTTATTTTATGAAGTGATTGCAAAGCTATTTTAGCTGTGGAAATGAATAAAAAGCACTGTTTACTAATTGCCATAACAATTATGGTGAATTGCTATAACGAATATCCATATAGATAAATAATAATAAATAGCAGACAGGAGCACAGAGCAAACGTTATAAAGTTATGTAGCAAGTTACATTTCTATAAGAGGTTTCTACAAGAGAATTTTAGCAATAAAAAGGAGGTCATTATGTATAAAGCACAGACACCTAAATCATCATTTCTTTGCCTACTTTAACTTAATTCAGAGATCTTGCTCAGAACACCTTTTCATAAATCTTTTGCATGCATGCCTCTGGCCTACCTTACTCATATTCTCAAACTTTCATTGTTTGTTTTTCTTATCCATTGTACCCATAATAATGTTTTCCTCTGTAATATTGTTAATTTGTCTCTATTCGTATGTATTTGTATGTCTGTTTGGGGCTTTTCCCCTCAGGTCTCCACTGAAAAAGGGTAATTCTTACCCAGCTGGACCAACACGGTTAACAAATGCAAATAAATAAATAAAATAAATAAATAAATAAAAAGTAAAAACAAATACAAAGACAGTTAAAAGGAATACAGAAAAATAAACAGTATTTGTTCATCTTTATGGCTGAGCAATAGGGAAAATAAAAGTCTTCCACAGAATACAAATGGTGCTACTGAGGATCCAGTGAAGACTATAGCCTAAGTCTAACAACCTGCCTTTTCTTTATAGAGACTCAGTTGGACGATTTCTTCATGTTACAGTAAAGTTTATTGTTTTACAGTTTTATTCATAAACGGCATGGAACTTACCAGCAATGCAGAGTACCAAAAACATGACTTTTACTCTTGGAAAATGTTCATGTATAAGGCATTCAAACTGCAGGGGGACAGGCTCTTGGATATGTACATGCATTTTAAATTGATTATATTTGCCATTAACTATAGTCAAGAAGCCTGATAAAACTTGCAAAAAAATCCCATTAAGGAGGTTAAAAACAAAAAGTAAAATGTTGATGTTACAGCTCAGGATACTTCCTTCTGCTAGTCTCAAGTGAAGTTCCGTGATGCTGACACCAGGGTTGCCTACTGCTTAATTAGTGGAAGCTTGAAATGTTTAGGATGGAGACTAGTCCTATAATAAAAAAAAGGAAAGTTAAAATACATAAGCTGCTGCAGCTGATGAGTGCTAAATTACAGAATTAAGGGGCCTGTTTGCCCTGGTAAATGAATACATGAATATGTAATGCAATTGATGCATAAAACCTTGCTCGGCATTGAATAAAGGACACAAAACACAAAGAACTAGCAAGAGTGAATCGAGAGTAGCATTATAAATCAGAAGAGAAAGAGAGGAAAAAAACTGTGTCTGAAAATGGATGCAATAGAAAGCAAGGTGAGACAGAAAACGTCTATATTATGTGGACACCTGAAGAAGTTAAGAGAAGTAGGGGTTAGGCCTTTTAGAAACAGTTGGATTTACCATAAGGGATAATTGACGTGATCAAGAAGGTGGGACATGTGGGGACAAGGAGAGGGTATGAGATGAGATTTTCCAGCTGACATCCACAATGTATGCTGTTTTCTTTTCTTCCAACCTGAGAACCATGTAAATCAAGCTAGTCAGCTCAGAGGGACGGTAGTCAACTCAGAAGGATGTGCATTATGAACGAAAACATCCACATTTATCAAGATTACTCATAAGTCCTGTATTTGTTGGGATCTCAAAGCAAACTTACAGTGGCTGTAGTTGAGATCATGGCTGGTATATCCAGTGGTGTGAATAATGAATGTGGGAGCCAGTGCTAACAGTCTGCACAAGTGGAGAAGGTAGATGCTTAGTAGACAGCCAGAAACAGATGCGGGTACGAATAAGTGACAGTGGATTAATGAGTTCCAGATAGGCACAAAAGAGGAGAGACATGGTATCAGAAGGAAAGACAAACTGCATGTAGATCTGTCTGTAAAGTCACATCTGGATGAAAAAGGGAGAAATGATGATGGAGAAACCCAAAACAGCATGGAAACTTTCCACATCCAAGGCAGCATAAAGAAATAATCAGAAGTGAGAAAGCAACTTAGCTGGGCAGACAGTAGACTGATAAACAAAAACAAAAAAAAAACAAAGCCAACAGGAATCTATATAGGACTGCAAAAGAAAGAAGAAGATAAAGAAAAATGGATTCACTTTATATCCTCGAAATACTGAAATATCGAAATTCAGTATTTTGAAGCTATAAAATCGAATTTTTTAAACCATGAAAACTCAGAACCGCGAAATTCAAAATCTTGCACACCAGAGATTTTGAATTTCGCACACACACACACACACACACACACACACACACACACACACACACACACACACACACACACACACCATCCTCCCCACACAGAAACACAAGCTCTCTACTACAAAAAGCAGGGGAGAAAGCACCCCTGTGCCCCCCATGTGGGGGGCTGCACCCCCACATCCCCCCTACTTAAATATTATCACTCCGAGGTCGCACTACACACACAGAAAACACCACGACACAAGCTACATTCTCCTCACACACACACATCACAGCAACAAAACACATTGACACACACCACAGCCCCTATCCAAAACCCTTAAACACACACACACACACACACACACACACACACACACACACACACACACACACACACACACACACACACACACACACTTACCTGAATCCATAACCACAGTGAAACCTCAGAAGTGCGAAATTCAAAACCGCCGGTATTGAGGTTTTGAATTTCACGCTTCTGAGCTTTCGCTGTTCTCAGGATTCCACTTTATGGGCTTGAAATACTGAATTTCGATATTTCAGTATTTCGAGCTTCTAAAGTGAATCCTAGGATGGATTCACTTTATATCCTCGAAATACTGAAATATCAAAATTCAGTATTTAGAAACTATAAAGTCGAATTTTTAAAACCACCAAACATTGAGCCTGCTTAAAGTTTTGGACAAAATTGTATAGTGATGAGTAAAGAGCATGTTTATGACAAAGTAGTGTCACTACTGCATCTAAGAGAGAACAGTAGAGGCTAGAAAGTATGTGGAGGATAAAAACGTGGACTGACATGGCTAAAACACTATCATTCTAGTAACAGTAAACACAGCAATCACAAGAGAGGTGAAGGAGTCTCAGTCATTCTTACAGGGGTGTTGGCCCAATTAGAAAACTGCATAATAAGGGAGAACAGGGCGAACCAGAGTGTTAGAAGCCTTCCTCAAAGTGTTGGAGGCTGAGATTTCCTGACAGGTTAGGTTCTTCAGAATATGTGATTAGTCAAATTCTGGAACTGCATCTGTATAGGAAGCATAGAATGGCAAGGACACTATGTTACAGTGCCGACCAAGGCTGTTTCATTTTCAGATGTACAATTATAGAACAAAGGCCTGGCTCATTGAAAGCGACAGGCAATTTATGTGCTTGATACTGAGGTGGCATACGATACAGTTTGCTAAGAATTTCTCACTAAACTTCTACAGAAGGAGGTAGGAATATAAAGAAACAATGTGAATACTAAAGCAGGCTGAGGTAGGGGTCTGGTTATTCTATCCAGATTGACTAATAGTGATGGCTGACAACTAACACCCATGCAAAAGTAAGGTAAACACTGGAAAATGAGAACTGGGCACTACCTGTAAAAATGCACTGATGTTAGTACAAGGAGGCTAAATAATGGGCACAGTGAGTCATTTTCCTAAAGAAAAGCACTACATGGAAAATACACAGCCCAGATAAATGTCTAAGAAGATTCCAAGATGGGAGAGTCTAGGCCTTATCCAAGAGAGAGGTTGTTGAGATGAAGGAGATTACTATAGTCCCAGTAATGAAGACAGATATTGATTGAGCAGGGAAGCCAAGGAATGGCAGATGTGGTACTCAGGCCTCATTAGGTGGCAGAAGTGGAAGAGGAGGAAATAATGGACAACCCCCCCAAATAATACACAAGACATTTCCTAATATGGCAGAAAAATGGGCAAGTAGCAGAGCCCTGCAAGAAAGGAGAGGTGAAGATGGTAGCAGCAGCAGAAGAAATCAGCTTTGTCCAGTAGAGAGGCTGTAAGAGGCAAGAGTTTCAACAGTACAAGAAAAAGATAGACAGGGAAAATTGTCAGATACTTCTCCTCTGACCTCACTCCATTGTTTAGTCTGTTTTATTTTTTGCTAAGGTGTGGGAGAGAATAACAAAGATAAGTGGATTTGAGTATTGCCAGTGAATTGTAGAGTGAGGAGGATGTGTCTGCTGATGCTATGAAGTACAGATGTACAAGAATGGACCATTATAGCATATTCCCTTTAACTGTGCGGCTTGTCATGTAGGATAAAGTAGCAGGACTGGCAGTTCAAAATAATAATTGGCACTATTACTGGGGATGGGAAAGAAGGAAAGCAAGAACCACAAGCCCGAGTTGACACTTCATGTGGGAAGGGCAAAATGAGATATAATAGTATAATATTTAATCCATATGGGGTGGAATGAAAAGGAACAAAAAGGGTAAGCTGGGAAAAAGAAGAGAGAGACAGTGTGAAATGACCACAGTATTACCAGAGGAAATGGGTATGAGAACGACTTAAAGTGCTGTCTGTTAATTTTTTAGTGTCTGACCATACTATGAACTTAATGTGAACAAGAAACTAGTAGCATCATTTCTGAACAACAAATGAATAAAGAACTGGAGTGTGAAGGTGAGACATTTGGTTTACTCTCTTGTGTAACATAATTAACATAATTAACTAAGAATTGTAATTTTATTAAATACCAATAGTATGTACTGTTTATTAGCTGGAGAGTAAGTGAGTTGGTGTTAATAGCTCTTTCTTTTGAGATGGTTTATGAACAATGCAGAACTGATAGTTTACCGCAAGATTTGCAATGTCCTTGTTAGTATTCAACCGCCATAGTGACATTTTGGCTCTTTCTTTACATACTGTGAGACTTTGATGACTTTCATGAGTTTGATGTAGCATTTCAGCTTACTGTGATGATGGTACTATGATTCTGACTTGATATAAAAAAATCATGTTGTGATAGCTGTGTCCTTAATGTGAACAAGAAACTAGTAGCATCATTTCCGCTTAAATCGGATCAGATTCCACTAGTGCTTATGCTGTGACCAAATTACTGAAGTTCAGTCTTTGCAAAACATATGCTTTGGTTTAGCTTTAGCATAGAATTTTTGACAATGTGGAACACTGCTTCTAACTTCAAATTATGTCTCTTTATCTGGACCAAACCCCATAATATCATACCCCACCATCTCCCCTTTGAATAAATCAATTATTTTATGATTAAAAATTTCAAGTTTTGATGTTAAACCAAATGACATCCTCTTAAAACAGAATCTTTCAATTGGAATAATGAAGAGTGTTCATTTTGACTCTTTTTTAGCTGTATTTGCCAGAACCCACTGCAAGCATCTAGCATGGAAAACTCTCTTGCATTGACTAGTCTAGGTGCCATGTATTTTAGTGCAGGTAGAATGAAGCTTTCTCTTACAACTGCAAAATTAATCTTTTTTAGATCAACACTTATTCATACTCAACCATTTTATTTATCTCTGGAACCACTGGAGAGCACCAGTCAGTAAATCTAGTTGCATTTCCCATTATGCTAAGGATTTGCATTCTTTTTAGTTTTGCCACTACTTTAACCAGCATAAGAAAATAGTGCCTTTCTGCCATATCTCTCAACTTGCAGACATCAGTAGAAGACCCTTGAAAAGTAGGTATACCTAGCCAAAAATCTAGGCATCTAATTAGCATAAAATTTGAATACCAAATAGTACATAACTTTTCCCACTTCCATTAGGAATGTGGATACCACTGAGAAATATATATTTAGAAATAGAGACTGACAAAAATTCTGGAAAATATAATCACTTCATCAGGGAGACAGAGAGAAAGAGACAGTGTAAAATCTGCAGACATTAATGAACAATATTGCAAAATTCTACGACACAAATTCTTTTCGTTTTGCTTCTAAAAAATGGAGATGTAAGATGTGTGTCCTCAGTCTTTAATGATTGATGCCACTGGTATGCTGGTTCTGTAATGTATTTTTCTGTGTACTAGACAGTTTCAGAAATCACATGTGATAAGCATGATTCAGAAAAATGTGTGAAGAAGTAAAGCAAGCTTGAAAATAAGGACATACCTCCAAAATTCAATACATCATGTGCAGGGGAAAATGAAGCCTGAAATTAGATATGTTCCTCCAAAACAGACGTGGTGTAACAAGGGCTGAGTGAGAAGGGCAATTGCACAGGGTGTTGTCTTGTCTAGCATGCAATCCGTGTTGAAGAATTTTTTTTTCTTTTTATAACATATGTGTATAAATGGTCGAATTCCCACAATCTTGAACTTCATATGACCAACGAATATAGATCACAGCAAACCAGTAACCAAACAAAAAACAATTTCTCTGGACAAAAAGCCACGGAAAAAGTCCTTCTTAAAAACTTTAATGAAATAAAACAGGATTGAGCGCTTTCATAAGACTATATCACAACTTCATCAGAATCCATGCTCTAACAACCAAATTTCCTTTAAATAAGAGCAATTAATCACCTGACCTAATTAGTTCTTAAAGTCCTAGTAAAAACCTCCTAAAGAATATATGCTAAAATTATATAGTTGCATACAAGAGTTGCAATAAATCCATATGTACTATTTAAATGAATATCATATAACTATATTGTAAAAGGTAAATATTAATTATGATTAAAATGTAAATCTAAAAAAATCTATGTATTGAGTGAATAAAAATCACACATAATAAGATTCATACATAATAAGATTTTAACCTTAAAACACTAGCTATTGAAGTTGATTTGTTAAGTCCGGGGGGGGGGGGCTGTGGCATTTAACTTGAGTTGCCATAGCAACTCTTTATACTTTATTAGATCACACCATGGTCCTCCCCAGTGCTCCTTCATAACTGTGTCCAAACCAACAAATAAAAAAACATGATCAGGTAAATTCTTTAAATGACAATAAAGAGAATTACTCATCTTCCTATTTTTTATGTCATTTAAATGTTTGTATATCCTCTCCCTAAATTGACGAACAGTTTTTCCAACATAAAAGCTTGGGCACTTTTGACAAATAGCCAAATAAATAACACCCACTGTTTTACAATTAAAATGTTAATTAATTCTTATTTTAATGTTGTTAACCTTAACTTGGTCAGTTTCCATTATACAAAAACATTGATTACAACTCCCACATTTAAAGGTGCCAATTTTCTTTTTACTATGGAACTCTGTACCTCTGTCATCAACCTCTAAAAACTCTTTAAACATCTAGCACGCCTAGTAACAAAACTAGGTCTCTCTCCCAATATATCTTTTAAACCTTCAAAACCCTGAAAGAAAGCCCAACTATTTGTAATAATCTGCCTAACCATAGAAAAATCCAGTGTGTAGGTAGTAATAAAAGAACACGTGTAAGTGTCACTATTACGGTTAATATGTTTAACCTGAATATACTCAGTTTCATGCATAATAGGTTTAATAAACCCCCTGTTCCTTCTCAAAAAAACTCATCTTGAATTTGATGAATAACTATTTCAGGGTAACTTCTAGCAACAAACATATTTTTTAATGTGTTGCACTCCCTTTCAAAAGTTAAATTATCTGTAATCATACGGACTAACCTAATATACTGCCCTTTAATAACTCCTCTTTTTTGATGAACCGGGTTCAGCTATCATAGTGAAGAAAACTATTGGAATAAGTACTTTTCCTATACATATTGCTTTGTATAACCCTCTGGTTCTCATCCTTGGTTATTAATACATCTAAAAAACTAATTTCTGTTGTACTGTAAATGTAAGTAAATTTAAGGAAGGAAGTAGTAGAATGCAAGTAATCTAAAAAATCTTTAGTTTCGTTGTCACTTGAATCCCATGCTATAAAAATATCATCCAAGAACCTGGCATATAAATGCCAACCAGGTAATTCACTTCTGTTAAGCAAAAAATGTTTCTCCCATTGTAGGAGTACTATATTTGCAAATATGGGGGCACAACTTGCCCCCATAGCTACTCCCTTCTTTTGCTGCAAAAACTGTCCGTCAATAAATACGTTTTTTTAAGACCATTTCCATTAATGTATCCAAAACATTAATTTCATTATTACTAAAAGCTTTAGATTCCAAAAGGAAGTTGTGGAACATTTCCAATCCTTCATCCTGAGGAATCACGTTAAACAAATTGACCACATCTATGGTAACAAAAGCCAATTAAAGCGTGTAACGTACATTCCTCAATTTATACAAAAAGTCCCACAAGTCCTTAATAATGTGATTCTCTGCTTGAACAAGTGCTTTAACTTTCTGATCTATATATACGGCCATAGGGTGGGTAAGTACTACCACTAACTATAGGCCGCATTGGAGGGACAGGCAAGTTCTTATGTATTTTTCAGGGTGGGTACTCTTGGAAATTTAACTTGTAAAAACTCGTAAGTTACAAAGGAAATTTCACCCTGATCGAACATATCTTTCAAACACATTCTGACTTTCTGATATGAAATCTTAATAAAATTTAAGGATATATGTTCATAATAATCCTCGTCAAACACGTTTGAACATTCTGTCAAGGTAATCCCACTTAGACATGATCACCATTCCCACACCCTTGTCCGGTTTCATAACCCACACTTTTTTATTCATGCTAAGTTCCTTAAGAAGCTTTCTTTCACTTTCACTCAAATTGTACAAAGTTGAGCCCCTATTTTGCTGTTGTAATAAAACCCTAAAATTCTACTCATAAATTTTTTCAAACATAAATAAAGGTGAAGAAATCTTATGGTTAAAAGTACTATTCTTCCATAGCACATTGCTGGTATATGTGTTTTCCACACCCTTAAACAAAATTTTAAAATTAAGCTTCCTTAAAAAAAGCTTAAGTCAATCACCAGGGTTTCTATGTTGGAAAAAACAGTAGGTACAAGAGTTAATCCTTTACTAAGGAGTGACCCAAAGTCGTCATGTAATTCTCATCCAAAATAATTATAAATTTTGAAGTCCCCACATTGGTTAGTTGTAATATTAGGAATGTGTTCACATACAGTACCTGAAACATTGGGGGCATCTTCTAAAACACTACTCGCTTATGTCAATAATTCTGTTGCCTGTTTCTCCTCTCCTCCTCCCCTGATTCCAGGAGCGAGATTTGTAACTCTGTTGTGGATCTCTGTAATAATTCTTCTGCCCCCCATTCATTTGATTGTGTATCCTTTTGGACCTTCTTAGCGGTGATCGTTCTAAAGGGACAGCTTCCTCTTGGTCATCATAGCCTTCCACATCATGTACAGGGTTGGACTCAGCTGCCATCCCCCGCTGTTCTCCGTTTGTTGTATTCCTCAACACTGAAGGTGTAGGGTAAGCCCTCCCCTCCGAATATTCGAGCCTATCACATTCCAGTTTACGCCACTTCCTCTTTTCCACTTCCGTAACAACAGAGTCTACCCTTTGAAAGATAGAATTATAGTCTTCCTTCTGTACATTGAATAACAAATCTTTTTTAATTGTAGCATCCAACAAATCTGCATCTTTAATAAGTGATTCAATTTTGGCCAAGTTATGTCTCTGTAAAATATTCAACGATGCAATCCCTTGAATGTTGAAAAATTCCACTAATTCTGAATGCAGAGGGGAACCTCCAACTAAACCACTAGGGCACTTCCAGAGGTGAAGACCCTTAGGTACCCTTCCATTTTTAATGCATTCAGTAAGCAAAGCATTCTCAACTTGCAATTTTTTGCAACTTAGTAACACCTTTTCTAGTTTACCAAGGGAATCTTTAAAAGTACCTGTGTTACTCATTCCTTGATTAAAACGGATGGTAGTACATATCCAACTGTCCATATTCACTTGTTCATGCATTTCTCAGGTTGGAACAGGTAAACTATGTTCCAAAGCCTCTCTCAGACACACCTGTGTATTTAAATATTCATTGGAACGTAAACTAGAACCCCTAGATACTCTGTTACATTCCAATAATAGCTGTACTAATTTGGTGAGTTGTCCATCACTAGAGTGCAATCCTCTTATCGTAGGTACAGGTGATAAAGGTTCCCCACTAACTCCTTCTCCAGAAGACATTGCAACAATGAATGTAGACGACAGCAAACCAGTAACCAAACAAAAAACAATTCCTCTGGACAAAAAGCCATGGAAAAAGTCCTTCTTAAAAACTTTAATGAAATAAAACAGGATTGAGCGCTTTCATACGACTATAACACAACTTCATCAGAATCCATGCTCTAACAACCAAATTCCCTTTCAAAAGCCAACCCCATATGATCGAGTTTGTGAAAGCTCGACTGGACTGCATGGAGATCTGCATATAGCTCATAACGGGAATATTTCCCGTTACTGCACTGTAGTGCGATCTCGGAGTTGGTATATTTAAGAAGGGGGGTATGGGGCTTGCCCCTCTGCAAAATACTGATTTTATCAGTATTTATTTTGTTTTTTTGCCAGCTTGGAAAACTGGCTTTCACGATAATGCACTTTCGCAGTAGTGCAGTTTCGCTTTTTTGGGTGTCGATGTTGCTTGTTTGAGATTTTGGGATTTCGAGCAAGCGACATAGACCCGTGTGTGTGTGTGCATATATATATATATATATATATATATATATATATATATATATATATATATATACATATATATGTATATATATGGTTCCACTTCATATCATCGAATTACCATTTCATCGAATTGCAAATCATCGAGACCAAATCGTCGAAAACTCATTTCATCGAATCTCAAATCACTGAAAACTATGAAGCAACTACAAATAACATTCCACAATGTTTTTACTACGTTTATGGGGGAAAAAGGTAATTTACTAACCCCACTGTAGTGCAACCTTGGAGTTGGTATATTTAATTACGGGGGGTGGGGGTGGAGCCCCCACATGGGGGTGCAGGGGGGCTTGCCCCCCTGCATAAACATAGTACAAAGTGTCTGGGATGTTATTTGTAGTTGCTTCATAGTTTTCAATGATTTGAGATTCGATGAAATGAGTTTTCGACTATTTGGTCTCGATGATTTGCAATTCGATGAAATGGTAATTCGATGATATGAAGTGGAACCATAAATATATATATATATATATATATATATATATATATATATATATATATATATATATATATATATATATATATATATATATATATATATATATATATATATATGTATATATATATTTTTTCCCTCTAAGGGAAATCATAAGGCCTTTTTTAGCTATGTTAGAAACCTGGGAGGAAACTCCCAGATATGCTCAGAATTAGTTCAAAATTATGTAAAAATCACTGAACCTACAGACATTGCCAACATACTGGCTGACAGGTTCAGTGAAAATTTCTCCCCCCCCTCCCCCCCAAAAGGAGAGATATCTATACCAGAGGATTGTAGCCCCCCAAACATCTCAAACCCTCAGGTGAGAACTGCTCTCTCCAAGGCGAAAAACACAGCATCCATGGGACCAGATGGTGTCCCCGGTTGTGTGCTCCACAAACTCAATGAGGAATTAAACCCGCAGTTAGGGCAGCTGTTTAATCTTAGCCTCACCTCAGGATACGTACCCAAGGAGTGGCGTACGGCAACTGTGGTCCCACTTCACAAAGGCGGTGCCTCCACCGACCCTGGAAATTACCGTTCCATCAGCTTGACAAGCCTGGTCTGCAAAGCTATGGAGAGGATCATAATGGAACTCATAAATAAAGACATAGGTGACTTGCAGACATTGGATCCAACCCAGTTTGGCTTTGTCAAAGGCAGATCATGCCTTTTAAACTTGGTTGACTTTTTCAAAACAGTCACCAAGGCCATTGATGAGGGCAAGGCAGTCCACACAGCCTACCTTGACCTGGCAAAGGCTTTCGACACAATACCCCACTCAGGTATCATTGAAAAACTCACCAGCTTAAATGTAAACCCATACGTCACAAGATGGGTTGCAAACTGGCTAAGTGACAGAACCCACAGGGTCAGAGTTGCTGGCGCCATGTCAGACTCAAAGCCTGTCACAAGTGGTGTCCCACAGGGCTCAGTCCTGGGCCCACTCTTGTTCGGCATCTACTTTTCAGAAGTACAAGCAAACACAGGAGGATTATGGCTGACAAAGTTTGCAGATGACTGCAAACTGGGCGCCATAGTCGAAAACACATCTGACACAGATATCCTTCAGAAGGGTCTTATAGAAATGGATAACTGGTGCCAGAGCCATGGCCTAAAGTTAAACGCCAAAAAATGCATAGTCATACCCTTCGGGAAAAACAAGGTTACCCCTAGCTACCATATAGGTGGCAATCCACTAAGCACAGAAGAGGTTATCAGAGATCTGGGGACCCAGGTTGACAGTAACCTTTCGTTTGACACTCACGTTGCCAAAGTAGTTAGGAAGACCTTCTACATTGCCCACCTGATCATGAAGGGATTCACATCTAGATCAAGGGAGGTCATCGTTCCCCTGTACTCATCACTCATCAGACCAATGACTGAGTACAATGCCCCATTCGGAATGTATCTGACCCGACACCTGCAGCAATTGGAAAGGCCCCAAAAGTTCCTCACCAAAAGGATAAAGGGTCTCAAAAATATGTCTTATGCTGCCCGACTGAAGGAACTCCAGCTCTATTCAGTCGCTTACCGTCTGCTCAGAGGTGACCTGTGCCTGACATACAAGGCCATGTCCAACCCGGATTTAATGAACATGCTTCACCTCAAAAAATCTAAATCCACCAGAACTACAAGGGCAAGAGACTTAAACCTTAAAACGGTTATTAATAGGACGTGCTGGAGGGACAGATTCATCACCCAGAGACTCCCTATGCTGTGGAACAAAATCCCGGTACATGTGAGGCAGAGCACCTCGCTGGCCTTGTTCAAGAGAAATCTTGACCAATGGATGGGAGATCGCAGGTATACCCCAGGGATTACCTCAGTGTCACTGCTTGACAGAGGCACAGCAAAATAATGGGCATAGTATCCTTCAAACTAAAGGGGTGGCGAAAGCCACAAAACTCTGGGCTAGGCTTATAAATGCCCTTGGGCAGATAGCCTAGTATGAACCTATGAACCTATGAAAGTAAGGGCAAAATATTCTACACATGTCCTAGATACTCCAGTGTGTGTCCTGTCCACTTTACGTCATCATGCGTGGACACCACCCCAAAGGCCTTTGATTGGCTGAGCAGGTGTTCAGGCTGTGCAATGAAGGCAATCTCAGGGCTTTATCTTTGGCACCCACAGCGAGCCAAGTAAATTGTTTTTGGTTTATTTATTTTGTTTAAAGAAGTCATTCAGTTGTGGGCATTTTACGATAACTTTATTAAAAAAAGGTTTTGCTTGGCTAGTTGCTGGCTTCATTAGTAGTTTGTACTACTGTTCATCCACTGTCCAAACACAGAGACCAGCAGACTGAGAGCCCGCAACCATTCATGCACCCAGCTGTTTCAGTGTTTTTCCATTCCTGCTAACTGCCTTGGCTTGCTGTAAAAAGGGTGACGCTTAGTCATCATCAATCATTCATTACTTACCATGTTAGAGACAGATTTTAGTTTTAAAATATTGTTTTTATAAACACAGAAAGTTGCTAGAATAATAGGATTTGTGTTAGCATGCATTTTCTGACAGATATCATGTTGTAAATTTTTACTCTATATTATTTAGCAGCTTCTTCAATTCACAATATAATGTGGTAGCAGGACAAAGGTAAAAATAGGGACAGATTTTCAATATTGGTTTAAACTTATGTTTTGTATTCGCATGGATTTTCTGAAAGATCATGTGATTTAAGTCTCTGAAACTAAAGTGTATGTCGACATTATTTAATGACTATCTGTCTTCACAATGATGCATACCTCTCAACCTTTCAGTGCAAGAAATATGGACAAAGGCAAAGATAATGGGGGGGGGGGGGGCAAAGGCCCAAGTATAGGAATACATTTTAAATATTGTTCTTATAAATCTAGAAAGTGAATAGAATAGCAGGTTTTGCATTAGCATACATTTCCCAAAGGAAATTATGCCTGAAACTCAAATGTATGTAATCATTTAATGACTTCAGTCTTCAATGAATAGCTAAGAAAACACACATTTAATTAGAAGCAGACTAAAAATATGAGGCAAAATTCTGGATATTCTGTGAAAATATGGACAGTAGAAAGCTGCAGCCTACTAGAATGAACAGATTTTGTGTTATCATACATTTTCTGAATAACAGGATGTGTCTTGTCATTATTTAGTGACTTCAGTCACTAGTGCTATGCCAGAAAACTGCAAATTTTATGAAAACAACACCCAGATCTGCTCTGAGTTACAGCACAAAGGCACGAAAATTACAGAACCAACTGATATTGCCAACATCCTGGCAGATCGGTTCAGTGCTAACTTTACCACCCTCTCACCCCCTAAAGGGCCCATATCTATACAGGAAGAATGCAGAGTCCCTGTAATCACAACTGCGCAGGTAAAAGTTGCACTCTCTAAAGCCAAAAACACAGCATCCATGGGACCAGACATCATCCCAAGCTGCGTTTTACATTAACTTTAGAATGAACTGGCTCACCACTTAAGCACCATGTTCAAAATTGCCTCGCATCAGGCTTTGTACCCACTGAATGGCGCACAGCAACAGTTATCCCACTCCACAAAGGGGGCGCCACCACTGATCTCGGGAACTATCGACCTATTAGCCTGATGAGCCTGGTCTGCAAGGCCATGGAACGTATCATCATAGAACTCATAAACAAAGACATTGGTAACCTTCAAACTCTGGATCCCACCCAGTTTGGGTTTGTGAAAGGCAGATCATTCCTCCTGAACCTGATCGACTTCTTTGAGGCAGTCACCAAAGTCATGGATGAGGGTAAGGTGGTTCACACAGCCTATCTTGACCTCGCCCAGGCGTTCGACACCATCCCCCATTCTGGAATTATAGCTAAACTCATTAAACTATGTATAAATCCCTACATCACAAGATGCTTTGCCAACTGGCTCACTGACAGAACCCACACTGTAAAAGTTGCAGACTCCAAATCTGACCTCAAAGCAGTGACAAGTGGAGTACCACAGGGTTCCGTCCTGGGACCACTCCTGTATGGTATCTACTTATCTGAAATATAGGCTAACACAGAAGGCCTCTGGCTAATGAAGTTCACAGATGACTGCAAACTAGGAGCCATAGTCAAGTCCCCAAATGATGTAGACATCCTACAGAAGGGCCTCATTGAGACAGATGCTTGGTGTCAGAGCCATGGCCTCAAGCTCAATGTCAAAAAGTGCAGTGTCATCCCCTTTGGTAAAAACTCTGTACCCATGAATATAGGCAGCAATCTACTTAACACCGAATGCGTGATAAGAGACCTTGGGACCCAGGTGAACAGTAGTCCCTCCTTTGATAGTCACATCGCCACAATAGTCAGGAAGTCCTTCTACGTGGCACACCTCATCATAAAAGGGTTCTCATCCAGGAAAAAAGAAGTCATTGTTCCCCTCTACTCGTCACTCATTAGACCCATTATAGAGTACAACGCCCCTTTTGGAATGTACCTCACAAGACATCTGCAGCAGCTGGAAAGGCCACAGAAGTACCTCACAAAGAGGATTACTGGCCTCAACAAATGCCCTACACTGACCACCTCAAAAAACTCCAGCTTTACTCTGAGGTGATCACTGCCTAACATATAAAGCTATGTTAAACCCAGAGCTGTTGGACATGCTACACCTAAAGAAATCCCAATCCCTCTGAGCTACACGCTCTAGGGACCTAAACCTTGTCACCACAATAAACAGGACACACATAGATTCCTATCCCAGAGACTTCCTATACTCTGGAACAAGCTACCCATCTATGTCAAGCAAAGTTCTTCATTAGCACTCTTCAAGAAAAGTCTTGATGAGTGGATGGGAAATAGGAAATACACCCCGGGGATCACTTCTGTGTCTCTGCTCGACAGTGGCACAGGAAAATAACTTTCTTGGGTGGCGTAAGCCATGGAACCTTGCTGGCTAGGCTTACGTAGGCCCTTGGGCCGATAGCCTAGTACCTACCTATGAACCTATGAACCTATAAAAAGCAGACAAAAATGAGGCAAAAATACATACATTCTGAAAAAAATCTGGACATTTCAGAGATATGGTGGGGTGGCTGGACTGGTGGATGATTTGTCAAATTAAAATGTAATGTAAATCAATGTCGTAATTTGGCTTATTGGCTTAAAGGTTTCTTTACACAATTACTTTTTTGGAAAAACAGGTGGTGAAGAATCACACTTAATATATAATGACAATGATTAGAAAGACGTTAAGAAATGTAATAAAGATTGTTTCTTTACTTAAGAAACATATATATTAATTCAGATTATCTTTTTCTATTAATGACACAAGCTAACACAGTACTAATATTTTAAGTGTACCTGAATGGTCCCTGTCTTTTTATTAATTCTGGATTTCTTTATCTATAAGTAAATTCAGACCAGAATCTGGATATCACATTTGTGGTGGACAGGACTAGTGGTGGAATGCATCAAATTAAAACGTAATGCATAAATGCAATTTGTCTTTGCACACAACCAAGTTACCTTTTTGGGAGAAATCAGTGGTGAATTGCAGTTAATAAATAGTGACAATAATTAGAATTATAATACACTTCTTTGCTTTAGAAAAATGTATATAAATGCACATTCTCTTACTCTATCAAGGACTCAGATAGACAGTACAGATATATTAAGTGTTCCTGTCTGATTATTTCTGAATTTGTCTCTGATTCTGAAATGTCTTTTTTAATGAATGCATGGCATAGAGGCAACATTTTGTGAGGTATCCTCCTTCCATTGCCATTAATACTGGGTATTTTATATTTGTTGATGCTATATAGGGCTGATAGGGACTTTGCTGGCTATTCTATGTGGTGGATAGAAATTAGTTCTTAATTCACCAAGACTTATATATTATTAATTGATTATTCATCCTGATTGGACTTTCAATGAATTCTACACTTTTTGTATGGGGGGTAGACAGAGGAAGAAAAAGACACAAGCTCTTAATTCAACAAGGATCATAGGATCATAGGAAGTTGGCTAATGGCCCTAGGGCCCTTCCAAGCCTAGCCAAGTTCTACCCTTATTTCCATGATCAGCACCTATTGCCCCTGTCCAAGTGGAACACAAGTGGAATCCCCGGGGTGAATTTATGGCTACCCATTTTATCCATTATTAGTTGATTATTATTTTTACTTATTGATCTTGGACTTCCAGTGAATGCTATGCTGTTTAATGGGGGGAACGGATATGAGTTGGTAACTCATTAAGGCTATTTTTATCTATTAGTTGATGGTCTTTCACTCCATGCTATGCTGTTTTATGGGGGAAGAGATGAGTTCTTAATTCTTCAAGGCTGTATTTAGCTATTAGTTGATGGACTTTCAATCAATGCTACACTGTTTTATGGGGCAGGGAAGAGATAAGCTCTTAATTCATCAGGTCCATAACTATTATTATTATTAGTTGAATGAGTGAATGCTATTTCCTTGAGGATTTTCTAAGAATAGTTTGGTTGCAAGGTCATAGTATTTTGCTTTGCTCTAATGTATGTCAGTTATTTTCCATTTGCATTGGTTACTTTCTGGGTGCAATTTGTACTGCAGGGTTTTTCCTCTGATGACTTGTTGAATATTACTTTTACATATTGTGGTGGATGATAGGAATAGGAGACAGACAATTCAGAATAAGAATACCAGCAATATTCTTATGTGGAAGAAAATAAGGACTTCCATGGACATGCTTAACAAGCTCATTCATTGCTCAGTTGTTCATTATGTTAGAGTACATCAGAGAAACTGCACCCAAGTGTCTGGTCCAGTCCAGATCCTAGCTTCACAGCTGGTTCTGTTTGTGTGTTAAAATATCTTGTGTACTTTTACCTAGCTGAAAGTAATAACCTTCACACCTGAATTTAATGTTGACATAGCAAAGACATTTTTTTCTTACCATTTAGGTTTGGATGCTTAAGAAGTATCATACTTAGAAGTGATAAGAGGACAGGCAACCAGCCAGCAGGCTGGACTGAATACGTTGTTCTAGCCTTGGTTTCCTGTGACAGCTCTGCCTTAATATTTTACAAAGTCAGTAGAGTGGTGTGGGAATGTCATTTCAGCAGCACACACTTTCAGGAAGTCATCATTCATGTACTTGCCTTTGGGGTCACGATGACTCACAATACAACATCCCTCATGACTTGCACAATACCAGCAATGCACACCTCTGAATGCCTGCCCTCATTGCTCATATATGCCCAAAATGAGTACTTTTTGCATGCAGAACAGGAGCAAAAGCTATTACTTTTCATGCTGCGTCTCGCACCTGGACTGTACCTGCATAGATGTGGATTCTGCTGAATTAATTCTGAACTAGTAGGTTGATGTTATCCACAAATATCTGGATAAGATGCATTCATATTCATTTACTATGTCTTTTATTTGGATGTGAGAAACGGCAGTGAATAAAGTAACAGCTAAATGTGAGATTTTTTTTATGCACATAGAATGGAGAACCTGGTTACAAACATACATTAAAAACATTTACTCTTGAAATTCTCTGTTTTTTCAGAGCCAGCCTTAGGTAAACTGGCACCCTAGGAGGGTACTAGCCCCCCCCCAGCCCAACCCATCCTGGTCTTTGCATTATTCAGATTACTTTTTCTTCCTTTTCTCACAGCTTGGATTCCCCCACATTATTTTCCTGCAGTTATTCACTCACTCATTCATTCAAAATATTCTACCTAAGTAAGAAAGCACTCTGATAACTGGAGGAAACAATTGCATTAAGCCATGGCGATTCTAGATGCTCTGAAGTACATTTCAGAGTCTTTCATCCAGTGATTTTTCTGAACAAAATCATGATCAAAGAAAGAAAGAAAGAAAGAAATGTAGTCATTCTCTTTAACTTTTTTCCTTTATCCATTCAATATATCCTAACTGACCAAGACTACCCTGTAATAACGACAATGAAAGGAACTGTACTAAGCTAGGGGTCAGGGGGTTGCTAGGCCCTGAAGCCATGAGGTTTATAGATGGCTCGAGACAGATTTTAGATTTTTTTTTTAAACATTTTTGTCCAATAATTGTCTGAGTAAAAATCATCATGAAACAAAGAAGTTTAATCTTACTCTGTAGCATTGATTTCATTTGCATCCTTTCAGCACATCCTAACTAAACAAGGCTATACTGTAATAACTGCCATGGAAATAACTGCATTAAACCAGGCAGCCACAAAAGCCATGAAGTTTCTAGATTGTCTGAGATAACAGTTTAAACTTTTTTTAAACCAACTTTTCATCCAATGATGGCCTGAACAAAAACATGATTATGGAAAGAAATGTTTTTTTCTTCAACTTTGTTTTTTCCTGCATCCTTTTAACACATCTTAACTGACAAGCACTAGGTTGTAATAGTTGCAGTGGATATAACTGTATTAAGTCAGGGGTAGCAGCCTTCCAAAGCCATGAATTTTCTAGATGCTGTAGGATGAATTTTAAAGTTTTTTAAACAACCTTTTCTTCCAGCAATGGCCTGAAAGTAATGAAATTCAGTCTTACACTTCAGCATATCCTAACAGACCAAGACTGCACAGTAATAACTAAATTAATTTTGGGGCTGGGGGCTGATGGATACCCAGAAGCCATGGGGTTATAGATGCTTTTATGAGCATTTTTCAGCTTTTTTCTCAAACTTTTGATCCAATGATGGCCTGACCAATAATCATTTGCATGGAAAAGAAATTCAATACTACTTTTTCATTTGATGAAAAAAATAAGTTGTATGCAAGTTTTAATACTCAAAACTGATCAAACAGCAATTCACAATAAACTGAGACGACAACTGCTTGTGAAGATGCATATATCATATCTCCCCCTACCCTTCAACTAAATGTAAGTAGTCACTTTCTGTGTATCCCCCTTTGGTATTAAACTGGGATTAAAATGAAGGCGTAAATGTGTAGAGTCGAATTTCACCCTGATACTGCTACTTCTATCATATTTATATACTGTCTGCCCCATCATCTCCTATCCCTAAAAAACAGCCACCTTCTCTATACCCTTCTAATGCCAGACTGGGACAAAACTAAAAAGACAAACAGAACAGATCATAACATATTTTCTGCCACACATATGTAAAGAGCATGCTTGTTGACTTTCCCCCAAAAGATAACCACCTATATATACACCAGCTGTTTGATTGTGAGGAAAATGAAAAAAAAATGATTACAGTAATGTTTATAACTTGTTACTTCTACAGACAGTAAAATCTCATACACAAGCCATAGTAACCCTCTGTGCACCCCTCTGATGTTTGTGGAGAAAGTTAAAGAAATAATGACCCATATTGTCCCCAGCCCAACAACAAGTATAATGACTTGTGAGGTTTGAAAGGAATGCTAAAGAAATAATTACATTGTCCCCAGCCCCTCACACAAGTACAATGACCTTCTGTGTACAGCTGTGAGCAGGGTTGGTATTTCACTAGGTGGGATTTATGACAAAAGTGTTATAAGCCCATGCCAAAATGTATTTATACAGCTTTGGTGAGTAGAAGCCCCCAGCCTCCAGATGTTCTAAAGGTATGGGTATTCTGTGATGCATTTATTCTTTTTTTACAGATAACTGTTAAACTGAGCAAGTGATGGCAGGGTCAGTTACCTTTTATCTGTTTAACCCCCACCAAGCGGTTATAGGCACTTCTATGTACAATTCAGACATCTGATAGTGAAAAAAGAGGATGGTCATGAAAAGCATTGTAGCATTGTCCCCCCAAAAAACCCAGCTGTCATACAATACAATATTGCACATTGCTTCAAATAATCACATTAATCCTGCAAAACCCAAATAATAAGCAAACAGCACAGGCAGCTAGTCATTATCCTCCACAAAAGGCAGCAACAGTACTTATCACTCCTCTGTCTGCTGTGTGTATCAGGTGTCCAGTCAAGTAGTTCTTCTTACTTGTCACAAATGTGCACTAGTTCTGCTATATGGGACAGTGACTTTAACTGAGCAAATGAGAAAACGGTCATTTACTTTCATCATGCCAATCCCAATCCCCACCCAGCTATGTAATATTATGTCACATCCACTGTCCACGCAAACTGGTTCCACACATTAAACTGTTCCAATCCAATTTGCTCCACACAAATCACAAAGCCAGATTAATATTGCCAAAAATATCTGGTTGATCATTGTCAGCATTATTGTAAAGATTATAATAATACTCGTCTCATCAAGCCATTCATACAATTTCCACCATCCACACAAACCAAAATGTCTGACATATTACCACAAAACATACCTGGTTAATCACTGCTAGCATTATTGCAAAAATAATATAACACTACTCTCCATATGTCTCAGGTGTACCTCCGTATGGGGATTGTTCTTCATTTTAGTCTTAAAAAGTTAATGTTCCTTGCTATTCCCACATTTCACACTGAATAAGTCCATCGCACATTTTAACCGTTACCTGTACTTCCTCGTTGAAGTTGTTAGCAAGTTGTTACACATTTTATCCATTTAAGGCAGAGAGCTATGCTTACTTCACTTGCATCGCACCTTTCCTCCCACTCTATCCATTGCCATACAAATAACAGAGGGGTTAAAAAAGTATTTCAGCTTTGGGTACCTTTGCTTCTATATTTGAACATTATAAGGTTATGGGAGTACAGACCTCATAACATGAACGTGACTTGAATCAAAATCAACTGAAATGACCCCCCCTACAGCATTTGCTATGCCGAGTGCACATTTATGTTTTTCAATAGGGGTGCTTTATTTATTCATTTTTTAGAATAAAAAAATATTGTTGTAAAAAAATAAATAAATAGTGAAAGGGAACCTGTACTAGAATGGCACCCAAGCCAGTTGCCTAGTTTGCCTATGCATAAGGCCAGCCCTGCATCTTCCATAACAATAGTAGTTAACATTTCAGTAAGCACTGACTGTTTGACAAACTATATACATAAAAGTTCTAACAAACCAGATACATGTACAGTTACATAACTGGAATAGAAAAATTCAAGTGACTCTATGGCAGCAGGTGTTAATGCATTGATACTTTCCTATGATCCTATGAAAATAAAGTAAGAGAAGTAGAAATGCTGGAGCAGTTGCTAGGTTAGTGGAGTTAAATTTCAGTCAAACTTCTGTTACTTTTGTGAACATTTGTTGTCAAGGTGTCTTGTCTTTGATCTGTAGGCAGGGGGTGGCAAATAGTAGAGAAGTCTGCTTTTTGATGTGGTCAAGGCCTATTGACCAGCATTTGCTTTTACGTTTAGTTTATTGTTATTAATTTGCATTTAAGCAGACCAACTTCACCAAACACACCCACACACTGACTTAATTTAGTCTGGCAGTCAAGCCCATTTTGTGTGCCACAGTTCTACTAAGCAGATTATTTATGTATGGACCTTCCAGCACATAAACACAAAGCTGAAACTTGTACTGCTTCCACTCAGTGATGACACTTTGAGAAATTGCTATAGGTATCATATGATATCACATAACTTCTGTATCAATTTTGTAACTCACTTAAGTTCCATGAATAGGAAGTTTACTTGCTAGTTAGTTTCATAATTAGAAATAGTATCGACTGAACCCAAGAAAAATATTTTCTGAACATTATTTTCACTTTTACTTTCAGAAACAGATTTCCTAATTAGCATCTTGTAAATGTCAGCAAAATGGCAGCCTTTTCAAATCTTAAACTCTGTGCCTTGTGCTGTACACTGCTGTGACTCAGTATATTAACAGTTATACATTATGATTTGCCAAGCTTATACTCACTCTGCTTCTTATGCTTTACCTTTGGATGACCAGAATTATGTCTCTTTTTAAACTTGTCATTCTCTCTGTATGTTGCCTTAAACACAGATTTGAATTAACAGTTTGCCTTTTTAACTAATGCTTCCATTCTGGTGATTTGTGTGTCGTTTCCTGAAACTAAATTCACTTCAGGTTGTAACTTTTGGACACTTCAACATCAAACAGCCCAGTAAAAATTCTGTCTTTGATTTTTCCATTTTTCATGCCATTAAAACTACAATTTCCAGACAGTTGATAAGCTTCAGCTCATTTAGGATCATAGGAGGTTACTAGGTTATTGAACCAGAGGTCATTTCAAGCTTAGCCATTTCATCCCAATGTAATACCATAGATACTCTAGTCAATACCCAAGACTGCATTTAGTAATGACTGCCCATGTGCAGGAGGTTTGGGGGCGCTATTTGTAGAAGCATGCTCTTTCATTTATTATATTGCTTTTTGACACAAAATGTTCGTCAAGTTTACTAAATACTGACTCATATGGAACACTCTGGCACTCTGAGAATGAAAAGTAACTGTATATTCGCTACTTACTTCCTTTCCCAAAGAGTACAATAAAGTATTTGCCAGAATTCCATCTGACTCTTTATCCAGCTTGGTTACCAGTCTAAATAGTGTGAACCTTTGACTCCAAGCAAGACAGTCAAGTGGTTTTAAGAACTGAAACATCTAAGATGGGTTAAACTTAATTTTTTTTTTTTTTGGGTGGGCATAGAGGCTGCATGGTTTAATCTCAGTAAAACAAATTACTTTGTGAGGTAAAATGGGTTATTTTCAGTAAAACTCTTTGTTCTGTGCTTGATAGATGCAGTTCAGTTCTTTGAAAATCCTGGTTCTGATGCCATTTCAGAAGGGGCACTTCTGGTTACCTAGTAATAACAAATGGCAATGTCAGTAGTGTCAGGATCACCCTGCATTTTAGTCGAACAAGTAAATTTTATTCTGTGCAAAATGGCAACACTGTGGAAATGGTGTTAACATGTAAAACAACCATGTTGTTAACAGTTTGGTCATCTCATACACACTGGTACTAAACTCAAATTACAATGCATTATTGGATATATACACTCTTAAAATGGCAACATTATGCAACAGTCTTAAAGCAAGAATAGCTATTGTAAATATTTACAACATATACAAGCTGTAGCAGCCTCACTATGCTCATCATCAGAGCAAGTTTGACCAGGTAATGGATTGTGAGGCTAGGAGAATTAGATAGGAGTTTGATGCTCAATATCAGCTGAATAAAGATGATCATGCAATTTTGATTAGCTTATCAAGGAACTTTGCAGAATTGTTGGGAAGATGAATGTAGACTTGTGGGGTGATTTTAATGTGGTAGTGAAGACAGAACTAGAAAGAATCTGATGTGTATCACGGGATCTTCATTTAAGTATCTGATCGATACATATAGAGTGTTTCATGTCAGGAATTTAAGTAAGCTAGCAGGATAGATAGCTTTTTGTTAAACAAGTGAGTTATGAAGGGGGTAGAAATTGTGAACTGGTGTTTGACTGATTACCCACCTATGGATATGCATATGCGCATATGCACAAGGCTAAAAGCTGTGGGAAACAAAATGGAGACAGAACATTTAGCCATTGAAGAACAGAACAGTTAAGAAGTGATTGAAAAATATGGTTATATAAACAATGAGTAATAATATCTGAGGAAGAACAGAGCAGGTAAAAGTCTGGGAAAATATGACAATTGGATTTGAAAATAGAACTGTATATAAGCAAAACACAAGAGGGTTTTGGAGTAGGAAATGCAGTAGATGCTATTAAGCACCTGATGAGAGGGAAGGCATGTGGCAAAGATGGCCTTCAGTACTGATTTTAACCAGGTGTTGTGAGGAGATTAGTGGAATACTTAGCATGAGGTATGAGGATGCAATGAGAGATAAAGTATTATCAGCTTCACTAAGGAGAGCTGTTACATTGGCTCTTCCCAAGAAGAAAGGAGGAGGGAATGACCCTGAGAATCAGCCAATAGTCTTCCTGAATGCTGATGTGAAAAGCTTTATAAGAGCATTAGGGTACAGAGTGCAAAATCAATTGGAAGGCTTTTTTGACAAAATACAGCTGGTCTTTCTGAAAGGCAATTCATCAGTATACCACTGGATGTCATATTCAGATTCATGGACAAGTTGGGGAGTGAAGAATCAGAAAGGTTTTATTCTATTTATTCACCATCGCTAAACTATGGAACTCACTTCCTCCTTCTATAAGAAACATGGGCAGCACCACCACCTTCAAACAAACACTGAAAAATCATCTCAACTCTTTCTGGCTATGTACCTGTGCTATAACCTAACCTCTTCCTTCTCCTTATATTATAACTATATTCCTATGCTTTTTACTACTAGTGACTGCTGATACTTTCTCCATATTTATTATTATTTTTTATTTCATCACTTGTTGATACTGGCACAATAATGCTGATTAAGTTATCTCCATTTTTACCACTCTGAATTCATCTGGCAACCAACTAAATTCCTGCTTTTATGTATATATTCTGTATATGTTACTGTAATCAAACCAATTAAATTCCTGACATATGTAAATATTCTGTATATATTACTGTAACCACTATGTGTAACACAGTTTTTTCTTCTGTACCAATTAATGTTTAATTTTTTTCGGCATCTATGTTCTTGTCTGAGCTTTTCTCCCCAGGTCTCCACCGAAAATGGGCTCTTTTAGACCCAGTGGACTTTCCCAGTAAAAAATGCAATAAAATAAATAAATAATTAAATAAATAAATAAGACATTCCATGCAGTACACTGGGATTTAAGTTCCAAAGTAAATTAATATTGCTTTAATAATAACTAATGAACTAAGTAAGCTGTCCTCCAATCTGACATTGAGAATTATGTCCAAATGGAATGAAGCTGAGTTCAGCAATGTTGGCTAGGCAGTATAGCAAAGTTGGCTCTATTAACTTTTCTTTTTTTTCCCCCTGGAAAAAAAGTGGTGATCCTAGGTTAAGAGGCATACTGATAAAATATGAGGGGCTGAGGGAAGGAAGAAGTTGCTTCAGTATGTTTATTAATGCAAGATGTACAGAAAATGTTTCTGCAGATTTTCTAGGGGGGTTAGATGGTTCAGGACAGTAGAAGATATGTGGTTTCATAAGACTGCATTTATGATAGTTCATTTTGGATGAGGGCTGAGTAACTGGGAATATATCGCTCATGAGAGCAACAAAGCAAAGGGATCATGGATGATGACTGAGTACATAGGGCTTGCTTTTAAGGGATAGAAGTAAGCAATTAAGATTAAAACTCTTGCCAATGACAATGAAAATGGTAATGAGAAATTAAGAATAGTGGATTAGGAAGATCTTTAGGCAGATTGTCAGGTAGTCAGATGTGGTATACCTCTTGCTATGGTCATACTGCAGTTTCTATAATAGATAATCTACTCGTGGCTCATGTCAGGGGAGAAAATGATAAGAGAAATGTAAAGAATGTTTCATAAACTTGTCAGATATGTGATCAAAAAGAGCATACAGAAAGACAAAATACAAATTGTATGGGAATCCCCTGAATTTAAGATGCATTTAGTATGAATATATTGTAAATTCAAAGACACAAAATGGGACAGAACCATGAATTGGAGTGTGAGAAAAAAGATAGAAGGATATACTGAAAATAGGTACATTGTGAGGGTGGAATGAAGTAAAGACTGGGTAATATATAGCATGAGAAGATTTAGAGATGGATGGCAATGAAAATCAAAAGCAGAAAGGGGAAGTACTGAAGGGTAATGTATGGGAAAAGAAGGAATTATTAAAGATCTGCTATTGGGGGACAGGGATGAATCATAACCACTCAAAAACTAACCGAGGTGTATTGTCTGAGTTAAGGGACATGGTTAAAGTCAGATGAGTGAAAGTGGTGGTAAAGCCAATGATGAAATGAGGCTGGAGCTGAGAGAGGGTAGTAGGTTAAGAAAGGCTGATAGTTGGAAGAAAAGAGTACAGAAAATCTGGAAGTTGCCTGGTGGATAGAGATTTGGCTGATGTGCAGGAATACAGAGTGCTGGGTCCATTGCATGCACTGCTGATGTACCTCATAAAAGAATGGCATAAAATGTCATTGGGATGAAAAAGAACGGCATCTATGAGGATTATTAGGGTTGTAGGGAAAGCTGGGATAACTACTTGTATTATTTGTAGTTTTGTGAAAAGATAAGCAATTTATGAGGTAGAGCAGTTGATAGGGTAGTATTTACAGGAAATAATTAGAGGGAAGCTTGAAATAGTGGTTACTTGGATTAATGTAGGAACTTAAGGAATGGAGTTAGAAAAAGAATGTAAATTGGCACTCCTAACAGCAAAGGTAAGACTAGTGTTCCTACCAAAAATATGTGAAGAAATTGTATGGTATGAAAAAATAAGTCTTCTTAAGTAAAATAGTACCTAAACTGAGAAACTAAGGAATGGGGTTAAGAAGAGATGGTCAGGCAAGAAATGATATAAAGTATCAGTGGGAAGTTATGAAATGGTTCAGAAAATGAGGAAGAGGGGAATGCCTCCAGTGAAAAGGAATATATAAGCTGCAAGGAAGGGGAGAGGAGATTCACAGGGAGTAAGCATTAAATATGCTTTCTGTCTCAGTGTCTGTGATGGAATTTCAAACTTATCTATACCAAAGCTTTTCTTCATTAGTACCAAAATGGGTCTATAGTAGATAAATGAAAGTTTACCTTAGTGAACATTCTAATAATCGAAAATCCCGGACATCGATATGCTTTTTGTGAGATCACTGTACAGTGAAGATCGGAATATTTGCCTTTTCCTCACTGAAGTGCGATCTCGGAGTTGGTATATATATTTAGTGGGGGGTGTGGTGGGCACAGCCCCCCCACAATAGTGATTTTGAGGTCTGGGATTTTCGATTATTAGACCGTTTGCTAAAGTAAACTTTCATTTATCTAATATAGACCCACCAAAACAGCTTTTTTAACATCTGTCTGTTAACTGTAGAAATGGATGTGCAAATTCTTTGGAATTAATTTCTTTCCTTTTTACACATTTTTGCAAAATGGTCTGTCTAGCATAGATTTTGCAAAATAACTTGAAATGAGGATGGTGTTTCCTCTCCAGCTTATATCCACATCAAATATATGAGGCTTGAATTTCAAATACACCACACTTTCTATACACCTCAAGGTACTTGCTGTTGTTTGTATTACTATTACAACACATTGTCCCTTCTTTACTAATTTTTCCTTTTTATTTGACTCAGATTTTATCTTACATGTATCATTTTCCTCAGTTAATAATTTTGATCATGTTCATCATTATGATCACTACTGCAAGATCCTAAGCAGTATGGGTTATATTTTGCTAAAGATATAACAGACGGTCAGCATCAAACATTTCAGTGCACCTTCCACACACCCAAGCCATTAGTCAGCTCAACCTCAGTTGACTAAAAAGTCAGGTTTGGGTGCTGAGCCCTTCAGAGTTTTCCTGCCACCAAGAAGAGTGCTCCTCTGCTGGCTTTCAAGGATAGACAGTCAGATAACTCTGTTCCATTGCTATTGAGATAAGTTCCCTTTGGGAAAAACCTTCCACATCACTTTTTTCCTTGTGAAAACTTGCATTATCTTTAAAAGAAGTAGTGTTAAACTAGGATAAAAGTGTTTTTGCTGACTGTCTTATGACTTGTATGTACTTTTAAATGGGAACACATTTTTTTTTTACTTTTGTGGCAAAACATTGTTAAAAGCTGTTTAAAACTACTTTTTCTGAAAATAAACTGCTGTTCGTTTACCTTTGCAGGCTGGGAAAAGTGTTTTAAATGCCTATTACTGTGTTTTTTGCTACTTTCCTGTTTTATTGACTATTGCTGCTAAGCTTCCCTGGAAAAAAAATTACCATTTTCGGTTTGACTATGGAACAAAGTACTGGTCCCCTGGTCAGACCTTCTGCCAGACACAAAAGGAAAAAGATTGCTAAGCAGCCTTTTCCACCACAGCAGGCTGGTATTTTGCCTCAGCAACAGGTGAGTGCCTTTGCTATGGTTGAAGATGGTTTCTCAGGACACTCATCATTTTTCTTCGGATTCCTCTGGTGTAGTCCATACAGCCACAATGGGCAGGGGTTAGCTTCATCCTCTGCAGCTGTTGCAGTCCCCCCAGGGGAAGGCTACATTTGTTGATAATTGGAGAAGGGGCAGGAAATGTACCACCACATAGCCAGAATGCTGTGTCCATCCCTAAGTAAGCTGTTGCTGGCAATACAGGGTCTGTTTTTCCTCAAATTTCTGTCAAAAAGATACAGAAAATAAAACATTTATCTTCTGCTGTGTCAGCTACTTTGGACAGGAATAATTTATTGGCTTGGCTCAGGCTCTTGTGCAGACTGTTGACTCTTCTTATAAGGCAGTTTCTAGTAAAAGAAAAAGTAATTCCTCTTTCCCTACAAAGGTTCAAGAAGTGGAATCTGTAAGGAGTTGTGAAGTAATAGATACAGTTTTTCTCCTCGGGTTTATGATTCAGATTCTGAGGAGAGTATGGTATCTGATTCTCCCTGTGATGGATTCTTTTTCTCTGAGATTATTTCCAGAATGAGCCAATGTTTTCAGTGGAAGAATATTAAGGTCTCTCAGTTCCTAAGAAAATAGTGTCAGATCATATTATGATTTGTTACAACTTGAATTTCTAGAAACATCTCCTATCCTTTAGTTCTGTTAGCCTTGGAAGATGTTTTAGTCACAGTCTTCAATTTCCCTGACAGTCAGCCTGCCCTAAAAAAGCAGACAGATTGTAGAAAGTTCCTCAGTCCTTCATGTTTTTATACATCAGTCCCAGACTTGACCCAGCAGCTTTAGCTTTAGTAAATTTGGCAGCTGTTAAAACTTTTTTTAATTCAAATCTTTCCCTTTCTGACTAGGATGGGAAAACCTTTAATAGGTTTGGGAAAAATGTATGCTTCTGAAACTTTGATTTTTAGAATTCTGAACTGTCAGGCTCATATGTTGAAGTTTATCCAGACCAGTTGTAGAAGTATGCTTTGACATCAGTTTTCTCTTGTGAGTAAACTATGTACTATATAATTTAATTTATTCTATTTCTCAAGTCACTATCCATTATTTGAAATATGTTTATGACTCTGAGCATACTATTTCCAGGGTGCTGTCAATAGTATTGCTTCAAGGTGGTTTGCCTGGCTGCATTTTCAGAACCTTCCAGGTGATGTCAAAAATGAAACGTTGTATTCTCCATTGAATAGAGATTTATTTTATGGACCTTCTGCTGCAGAGGTTATCAAAAAGTGTGATGAGAAGGGAAAACTAATTCAGGGAATCTCTTAGATAGTCAGCCCTTCTTCTCTAAGCTTTGCCCAGGATTCTGTACTCCCTCATCATACAGTAGCAGATGTTTAAAAAGTAATGGCAGGGATGTTCTAAAGAGAAACAAGATCCCCCACACACAGAGAACAAATGATAGTCAAATAATTCAGAATGACTATATGAAGGACCTTGTATCTCCCTCACACCCTAGCAGGACCTTAATTCTTCTAGAATTCATGTCTCACTTTATAAACAGATTGTTTCACACAAGTGGGTCCTGAATGTAATCTGCAGATAGCAGTGGGAGGAAATTCCTCATTTTCAGGGGATTCCTCCTCATCTACTAGACCAAACTCTTCTCTTTCCTTCTGTTTTACATCATATGCTGCCTTAGGGAGTAATAGAAGTTATTTGTCCTTGGCTGTTAGGGGATGGATTTTACTCAAAAATGTTTTAGTGACAAAGAAAGATTCTTGGAGATCAGTTCTGAATCTTTCTTTCCTGAACCAATTTGTGATAGTGCCAAAGTTCAAAGTGCATTCACTTCACGAGTTTTTACCCCCCTTCCTTGTTTGACTTTTTAGTAACCTTAGATTTAAAAGATACATATCATCATATTCTTATTCAATCAGTTTTCAGGTGTTTCTTAAGGTGTTTGCGTGGATCACATTATCCGTCCTTTGTCTTACCCTTTGGGCTATCTGCTACTACAAGAGTGTCCACAAAGTGTCTCACTCCTGTGATAACCCACTGCAGGCTGCATGATATCTACATTTTCCCAGATTTAGAAGACTTTACCTATTTTTGCAGAGTTGTTTTCAAAGTGTCAGGAATCTCTCTGTCTTGGGCCAGAGATATCCGAAACAGGATGGGATTCCAACAGAACATTCAAAATCTTCTTTGACTCCCTCTCACAGAATTTTGTTTCAAAGATGCCTGCTGGACACTTCAGTACAAAGAGCTTTTCTTCTACAGGAAAAAAGAGATGTCTATGTAGATCTATTCCAGGGGCTTTCCACTCAGACTTCTGTCACAGTAAGAAAACACCTCAGGATTCTAGGTCTCATGGCATCCATAATTCTCATGATGTCTCTTGCAAGACTCTACTTAAGAAAGATACAATGTTTTTTGAAATTTCTTTGGTCCTAACATGAACACCCTTGCCTAAATCCCAGTTCTGGAATTTGTAAAAGGCAAATCAGATGGGGGAGGCATCAAATTTCTCAGAATCCAGGTTTGTTATTCTCCCCTCCTGGTAGAAAACAGTCAGTAGAGAAACCTCAGAATATGCTTTGGGAGTAACATCAGTAGGCATAAAGGTGCAGGGTCTTTGGGACAAAAGAGACGGACCAAAACACATAGACATAAAAGAAATGCTAACTGTTATAAATGATCTGAACCCTTTGAGTCATCTGTGGTTCCTAGGACCTCTTCAAGTGTTTACAGGCAATGCCACAGTGATGTGGTACATATAAGTAAGGAGGAACCAGATCTTAACCCCTTTCCAGACTTGCCATGTTAGCATGGAATATAACTTTACAGAACAATCTGATTCTACACATATCTTATTAGCCATTAGAACAAAACCATGTGGCAGACAAGCTCAGCAGGACCAGGACAGATCCTCATGAACAGAAGTTTAATCAGGTGGTCTTGTAAGATTTGAGCCATCTCTAGGGAAATCCTCAGGTAGAACCTTTTGCCTTCATTCTAAACAATCAACTGACAAAGTTCTGTTCTGGGACTACATGTAAGAAGGCCTTAAAGACAGATGCCTTTTCTTTTCCTTGGATAGGAATGTTCCTATATGTTTTTCTACCCTTCCCAGTGATATCCATGATACTTCTAAAGATTCAAAAGGAATTCCCTAAGATCAATGTATTGACCTCCTTCTGGACCAGGCAACTTTGGTTTTGCCTTGTTTTGGAATTGGCCAGGGGCAATGACCACAAGCTTCCTCACAGACTGGATTTACTGACACAAGATCAGGAGTGTTGAATACATTGCATCCGTAAACAACTGCAACTGACTTTCTGGATGATAGAGTTTTAGTACCTTACAGGCATCTGTTTGCTGGGGATGTGCAGCAGGTATTAATGAAGGCAAGAAAGACTGCTAGTAGAAAATCCTATATTAGAAAAAGAGAAAATGTTTTCTAGTTGGTGCCAGCAAAGAAAAAAAAAAAAAAAAAAAGCACCTATTCAAGGCTAGTGTCTCTTTGATTTTTTACAGTATCTGTGTGAGTTACTATCTTATAGCCTGTTGCTCTTCTACCAAGGTTCATTTCTTCAGTCTTTTCAACATGTCTGCCCATGGATCCCCTTTTTTCAATTTAGTTTCATGTGAAAATGTTTTTGAAAAAGGTTCTGCATAAGAAACCTCCCAGAAAAACAGTGGCTCCTCCTTGGGATCTTAATTTTCTGTTAGAGAAGGTAACACTGCTTCAATTGAACCAGCTCATCTAGCTGACATGAGGTTTTTAACATGAAAAACAGTTTTACTCATTTCTCTGACTTCTACAAGAAGAGTACATGAATTGCATGCTCTTATGGTGAGTCAGACGTATCTAATCTTTCACAAAGATAGGGTTTCTTTGATAACTAATCCTTTTATAGTTAAAGTGGTATCAGTTTACCATTTCCATGTTTTCTTCCCAGAACCTAAAAATAAAGGGAGAAAGGATACTCCATACCTTGGATGTCCACAGATAACTCAGGTACTATCTTGACAGAACAACATCTTTTAGAACTTCTGATCAGTTGTTCACTTCTTGTGAAGGTAAGAAGAAGACACAGCCTGTGTGAAAGAAGACTCTTTCCAAATGGTTGTCTCAGGCTATTAACTTTTTTTATTCCCAGCATAACAAAACTATTCCAGACAGGGTCAAGGTCCACTCTGCCAGGTTATTGGCTTCATCTGTGGCTTTTTGGAAAGGGCTGGACTCTAGAAGTATTCTAGAAAGAGCAATTTGGTCCTCTGTGCATAATTTTCCAAAGCACTATAAATTAGATTCCTTCTCCAGGTCTAGGACAGACTTTGCTAGGACCATTCTACAGGGACTCCAGGACCCTTCTCCTTCCACCTCCCAATTATTTTAAGCTATGTTTATCTATCCATATAGCTTAGACTACTACAGCAGTGATCATAATGATGAACGTAGTACATTTGTGTAAGTAAACTTACCATAACAGTAGATGTTAGAATGAGCACTGCTACATTAGCTGCCCCCTTTGTTTTTGTGTGATTTTTATGCTGGGGGGTTCATAGAGTCATAGGTGTGTACTAGACTAATGGCCCTGGAGACTTTACAAGCCTAGCCCACAGGATTATCCTGGCATCGTGCCACCCAACCTTAGTTCCTAGTGCCTCTGTCAAGTACAGCCAATGGAATGATCCCCAGGGTGAATTTTCTATTTCCCATCCACTCATCAAGATTTCTCTTGAAGAGGGCCAGTGAGGTTCTCTGTTTGACATGTATGGGAAGTCTATTCCATAGCATGGGCAGTCTCTGGGTTATGAACCTGTCCCTCCAGCATGTTCTGTTGATTGTGGTAATGAGGTTGAGGTCTCTGGAGCATGTGGTGCGGAGGGATTGAGATTTCTTTAGATGTAGCATTTCTAACAGAGCTGAGTCAGACATGGCTTTGTAAGTCAAGCAGAAATCGCCTCTAAGTAGGTGATATGAGACAGAGAATAGTTGGAGTTTTTTGAGTCTGTCCATATAGGACAAGTGTTTAAGGCCTGGAATCCTCTTTGTGAGGTACTTTTGCGGCCTCTCCAGTTGTTGCAGGTATCTAGTGAGGTACATGCCAAATATGTTTTTGTACTTGATGATTGGCCTAATGAGGGAACAGTAGAGGGAGACAAGGACCTCTTTCTTCCTGGATGCAAAACCCTTAGTAATGAAATGTGCCACATAGAAGGACTTTCTAATCACAGTGGCAATGTGGTGGTTGAAAGAGAGGTTGCTGTCAACCTGTGTTTCCAGATCTCTTATAACACCTTCTGTGTTCAGTGGACTACCATTGATGTGGTAATTCATGGGAACCATTTTTTACCAAAGGGGATGACGACACATTTTTTTGGCATTGAGCTTAAGGCCATGGTTCTGACACCAGTTGTTAGTCTCAGTGAGGTCTTTCTGTAGGATGTCAACATCACTTGGGGAGTTAATAATAGCTTCCTACTTGCAATCGTCTGTGAACTTTGTCAGCCAGAGTCCCTTCGTGTTGGCCTGGACTTCAAAAAAGTATATATCAAACAAGAGAGGACCCAGGACTGAACCCTGTGGGACTCCACTCGTGACTGATCGGCAGTCTGACTTGGAGTCAGCTACTTTTACACTGTGTGAGCCAGTTTGCAACCCACCTAGTGATATAGGGGTTGATGCCTAGCTTACTGATTTTTTCTATGATTCCTGAGTGGGGAATGGTATCAAAGGCCTTGGCCAGATCAAGGTAGGCTGTGTGAACCACCTTGCTCTGGTGACTGACTCAGAGAAGTCGACCAAGTTGAGTAGGCATGATCTACCCTTCACAAAACCAAATTGTGTGGGATCCAGAGTTTGGAGATTCCCTATATCTTTGTTTATTAGGTCCATGATGATGCGTTCCATAGCTTTGCATATCAAACTTGTTAGGCTAATGGGGCGATAGTTCCCAGGGTCTGTTGTTGCTCCTCCTTTGTGGAGAAGGATGACTGTAGCAGTGCACCATTCAGTAGGGACAAAGCCTGAGGTGAGGCTGTGATTGAACAGGGCACACAGGTGCGGTACCAATTCACTCTGTAGTTCATGTAGAACACAGCCAAGGATATTGTCAGGTCCCATAGAAGATGTATTCTTGGCCTTAGACAGTGCTGTTTTAACCTGTTCAGCAGTAATACCGGGTACCTGGCAATCTACTGTTAATGTTATAGGCCCTTTGGGAGGGGAGAGATGGGCAAAGTTGGCACTGAATCTGTCAGCCTGTATATTGGCAGTATCTGTTGGCTCGGTATAGGAGGTACTATTGTGCAGTAGCTCAGAGCAAATCTGGGTATTGCCATGGAGATTCTTTACATAACTATAGAAGCCCTTGTGGTTGTCTTTACTATCTGCTGCAATTCTGTTTTCATAGCTAGTTTTAGAGGATTTGATGAGGGATCTCAACCTTTTGTTGAGGCTGATAAGGGAGTTTTTCCAGTCTTGGGACTTAACCTTATTCCGCATCAATTTCCTCCTTCTGTTGTAGAGTTTGTTTATGGCAGGGGACCACCAGATTGACTTCCTATTTTGGAGGAGAGCATCTTGGTTCTATTGGGTATGGAGAAATCCATGCATTTGTGTACGTGTTCCTACAGTGCACTGGTGTATGATTCTGCAGTCATGCAACTATTCTCCATTTGCATGGGTGTTGTGAAGTTAGCCACCTCTGTTTTTGGGAGCCCAAAGTTAGCTTTAGAGAAGTTTTTCATGGTGTTTACCTTTGCGGGTGGGTGAGAGGGATATGGATTTCCAAGGTGATTAGTTTGTGGTCAGATCTAACCAGGGAGGAGTTGACTATTGGTGTAGAGCAATGGTCACGCATGTTAGTAACGACCAGGTCAAGGATGTTGCTTCCTCTAGTGGGGGTAAGAATGGGCTGGTCCAGGGCATTGGAATTAATGAATTCCAGGAAATGTTGGGTAAGTGTATTGGTACATGAGTAGTTTTCCCAGTTAATGGCGGGGTAGTTGAAGTCACCCATTATGAGAGTGTTTGGTTGGACCCTAATATTCTACAGGGTGCTTAGGAACGTGGAGTGTGAGTCTTGGGACATGGTTAGGGACCTACAGCAGGCTATGACCTGAATTGCTGTCTTACACAATGTTAGCTACACCTGAAGTATCTCTGATGCGTTATGTTGGGCTACCAGTCTGGAGGTGTGCACATCCTTTATGAATATGGAAACACCACCACCTTTGGAGCTTTGGTCCAAGTTCTGGGGCCAAAAGGTGTGGAATGAGTTATAGTCTGGTAGTGCAGGGGTGCTTTCTGCTGCCTTGAACCAGGTCTCTGTTACAGCACAAATGTCAATGCTCTCCATTTCAAGGAGTGCTTCGAATGAGTGCATTTTGAAATTTTGACTTCTAGCGTTGAGCAGCATGACCCTCAGATTGCATTTGTTTGTAGCTGTTACGGTGGTAATTTTGTCTTTTGAACACCGCCTAAAAAAGGCACTATAGGGGTGGCAAAAGCCTTGGCCAGTATCCAGAAGCCCAGGGATGACAGATGCAGGGCTTCTCTGACAAAGCATCAAGGTCTGTAAATCATGTCATCCCAGGCAGACAGGGTATATGAGCATGCATATTTTTCCTTCCCAAGCAATGCCTTCTCGGGGCCTAGCCTGTATGTGTGAGTTGGCATGAAAGCTCTTTAGGGCTTGACACCCAAACATGCCTTTTTAGTCATCTCAGCTTGAGATGACTAATAGTTTGGGTGTTTGGAAGGTGCCTGAAGCTTTGAAAGCTGGCCTACCATTATATCCATAGCAGGATATAACCCATGTAGCTTAGTCACCCAATGACTGACATCATGGGTAGCCTGATGATTGTGGCCAGCTAGGAGGTGAATCTACCATCTACATAAGGAAGTGCTCCAGTGTGCCAGTGCAGGCATTGAGCTACTCATCCACCTCAGTCCCCACCAGCTGCAGAACCTCATGTCCTCTGACCTGGGAGGAATGTTCCACATCATCCTTTGATGTAAATCATATGACTCACACCAGATAAGCAGTAACAAAGGTAATCAGTGTGTTCTCCATGTCACCTTACATAGAGTGACCTTTGTCTCCTTGCAGAGAGTTGGGCCTGGGGATTCCTGAAGACCAAGCTGTCAACACAATGACCAGTGCAGAGCATATTGACCACTGCCTTATATCTGGCTGCATTATGGTGATTCTGCAGAAAAGGACAATAAACAGAGAAAAAACAAAATGATTAAGTAACATAATAAAAAATGGAAACATGAGAAAAAGAATATATAAATGGTCAGTGATTTGTGGTACAGTTTATTAACGTAGTATCTGAAAAGGAGAAAAACAAACTAACAGCCCAACAAAGCAACACACTACAAAGGCAATGGAGCACTAAAACAAGCAAACAAAAAAACTTAGAACATAAGTATAACACTTAATTATATGTGATACAGTTTATTACACTATTTTATTACATTAACTGAAAGGGGGGTTACAGTGGCAAAGCAGACAGTGTTGTCACCTCACAGCAAGCAGTTCCCTGGTTCAATTCTTGGCTGGGGGTGCCTTCTGTGTGGAGTCTGCATGTCCTCCCTGTGTTCATGTGGGTTTCCTCCATGTTTTTCGGCTTCATTCCATATTCCCAAAGACATGCAGTAGGTGGATTAGACACTCTAAATTGGCCATATGTGTGAGTGTATGGTGTGGAAGAACTACTGCAGCAGGGATAGCCCCCCGAGCAGCCCTAGGTGATTGTCACTTTTGAAGTTACACCCTGACCCCATGTGCAAAAATGGGAAAAAAAGGCTTGTGGATAGATGGATTAACTAAAAAAAAAAAAAAAAACAACAATAAAGCTAATAATACATTTGCAATGGCTGAGAAAAGAACAGGGATGCAACAACTCACCGATATCTTCTATAGCTTTATTACAATATGGCATCAATTTTAGCAATGCACTGCTCTTAACCAGTTAGCTGGAGATCCTAGCCTGCCACCCCTAATTTCCTAAATTTCCTGTGGTACTGGAAAACATAAAGCAAACAGCTATGAATACAGCATATTGATGACAGCAGAAGGCGAGTAGATCTAAAGGAGCTACACCTGCTATACAGTGCCAGTGCACAAACAGTGCTTATTACATAAGGGTGGCTCGCCTTCCACAACCTGTTTTTTATTGGTGAAGGTCTAAGTGGCACATCTTCATGTCACTTTCCTTATACTGCTGACACCACTTACCAGAGCAGGAGATACCAGTGGCATCACTCACTGCCATGGCAAAGTAGTACTAGGCATTCACTTCATAGTGGGATCCTCATAGTCCCTAGCAGGTTATCCTGATGATCCTTGTATAGTAGGTGTAAAACAATCTTGTATAGCTTACTGCATCAGGCAGGAGACCTACAGCATTTGAGCCTGCTGTGATGTCCACTTTCTAAATTAAATTCAGGTGTTAAATGCTACCCAGGATGCACAGCCACACATAGAAGACAGTAAGTGATGTACATAGATAGGCAACAAGGGAGAGTGATGCCTATCAACAGTAGCATGATGCCTGTGATCAGTAATGTGATGCAGGGTGCCTTTATATTAATATGGCCAAGCACCACAGATATGCACTCTTTACGTGACCTCAAAGCCTATGAATGTTGTGAAGAGCAGCAGGGTTGCCCAATGACCATGGACATTAGTACAATGCAAAATGTAAGTACTGTGCACAGAATCCATACCTAATGACTTCTCAGCGCATGCATGAGCAGAAACATGCCCTGTAGCATGAAATATGAGTGATAACATAATGTTACTGGCATAATTCATAGCTGATCACACCAAATCATTTCATGAGCATATTAACTCTGCACATAATCCATTTTAGCATTATAAAATCCACAGTCTCCATAGTGTAAGATACAGTGTCATAACAGGTAACATATACAATCAGAATAAAGTAGAAATCAGCGTGAACTGCCATACAGGAAAGTTAATAGCAGACAGAATAACTGGCAATGGATCTCAGTGCTGCAGTCACCAGTTAAGGTGCCAGGATAGTAACAGACACTGTCACACAGTGGTGGAGTGTATGTTGTAAAACTTTACAGACCATGACAGGGAATGGGAACTGGCAGGGCAGGTTGCAGTCTTTTTGGGGGATTTTACCTGACTGGCCACAGAGAACACAGGCAGTCTCCATTACAGTTTTGCAGTGTAGATGCCTACACAATGTGCCATATCCACACCAACAGCATGCCATGCCACAGGGAACAGTGGGCTTCCAGTACACCAGGCACTGACTGTGCTTTTGGCACACGTGTAAGAGACAGTAGGCATGGCTCACATATCCACAGCTGACACACTATGACGCAGTGTTCAGACACTCACCCTAGATCAGTGAACAGGGCTGTGGACACCACAGGGGCACAAGGCATGGTATGGAGGCATTTGTTAGCTGGCATGAACTGTTGTTGACACACTGATTCACATGTGTAGCCCACAGGTGTATATGTCTCAACATGGGACAAAAGGAATGACAGTGGCTGGAGAAGTTCATTACAGAGGATGCAGAGGTGCTGCTATAGACTCTACACATGTGTGGCATGCATATCCATGAGAAGGGTAAAGCAGACAAAAGCTGTCTGAGAAGAGGTATAGTAGAGACTGGTGTAAAATATCAATATAGTGAGATACAATAATATGTCAAAACAGTGGGTATGTCACAGGATCACTGACATGTTATTGCATGTTAGGACCAAGGCACAGGAAATTGCCAGACAAGTTGACCATTGAAGGTAGACATTCAACACAGTGGCTTCTTATAGAGATGGGGGAATTCCTCATTGTGGAAAGTGAGAGAATCCCCATATGTGCTGGTGGCTTCGATCTGGGAGCTGGACTGCTGATGGCTACCTGAGTGTCTATAGGGAATGTGCCAAGTAAGGACTGGTATATACTGTTTTGGTGGGCTTGAGTTGCTTTTATATAGTTTGCTCAGACAAACACATGTGCATTCATGTCATTAAGGCACATCAAGACTGCAACACTGACAGCCTAAGCCACAAAGCACATATACATCCATAGCCTAAGTATAGGATGGGCATGTAGCAGTCTGTATGCCAAATGGTGGCGGGTTCACAAATATATACTGGCATTACCACGTGCATGCTGTCTGTATGCATTCACAGTCTCCACTGGGAGGTAATCAAGAAATAAAGTTTGGCACATGCCTCATGTCAATTGGTCATTGGAAGATGAGTATGATACTACCATGCACATGTCACAGTCTGGGGACACAATGTCACTGTCAGCAATGTTAATAGGGAAGGTACACTCACATCACCCACAGATGAATTAATGGTGGAAGACTAACATGAACCTCCAGCATCACCTATGTTCATACCCATTCATGTCAGCCTATGCCTTCTACTCAGTTTTCACTATCACACATAGCATCACAGGGATGCATTTTCTCTGAAGTGCATGAAAACAGCATAGGGGAGTGATGTATAGGTGGTTACTGCTAACATCATTTCAAAATGGTCTCTGATCTGGGTGTTACCCTTAGCATCAATCACTGGATGTGCAAGTCGGTGAGCTAAGCAGAGCTGGACATGAATCATACCACGTCCGAGATGTTGAATATGCTATGTGGCCTGTGCAAAGACCTGCAATCACTGTAAGGACTCCAGAACATTCTACATTGTATGCAGAGTGGCAACATATAAGGACCTAGAGCAGGCATGCCTTGTGAGAGCATTGGTGGCCCACTTGTCATCAACTGGTGCATCCATGAGTATGTAGGGGACCAACCAACAAGTTCAAGCTAGGGGACAGGCAACATTACATGAACACACAAAAGGCTTACATGGATGTCAAACACTGTCCTCTCTGTCCATGGATGCCTCTGTCCCTGGCTGTGAATACTAACAGCTCCACTGTGGGAACACATTACTGGGCAAGCCACCCAGGTCCTACAGGTCAATTCAAACATGCTGTACTTTCAACCTACTGCTTTTAGTGTCTAACTGAACTAATTTATTTGGTCATGAGCACCATAATTCTGCTGGAATGTGACAACTAGGTGCCACACTGGAGTTCTGATATATATACTTGACATGCTAAACCATTTCTTGGACAGGATGCCTAGAGTCCTGAATCTGTAGGGCCACATGTCCAGTCCATGGTAGGTCCACCCCTTATTGAGGAAATCATTCCTAACTTCCCCAAACTTCTAATCATGTGCTTAGCCACTGCATATATAATCCATGACCCCACCAGCTATGCTAGTGCTGTTGTCCCCATCACTGTGTCCCACCTAACCTGTGCAAAGGATGATGGCTGTGTCTTGCCCACCCCTTTGGCCTATGTGGGTATGGTAATGTCTTGTTTACAGCATGATCAGTCAGTTCATTTACTGCATAACATAGGTGTGTTAATGCATGGATCAGTTTTATTTTGTGTTTGTCTTGTGATGGCCTTGAGTTGTGGACCAAATATATTTTCCCAGTGCTATTCATACCTCTCAACTGTCCAGATTTTTCGCAGAATGTCCAGATTTTAGCCTCACATTTTTGGTCTGTTTCTCATAAAATTATGGTTTTCTGGCAAATCATTTGCAAATCTTGAGGAATGAAATGAAAAAATAATGACAAACATTTGAGTTTCAGAATAATCATTTCATATCCTTCATGAAATTCATACTAATGCAAAACCTGTTATTCTATCAACTTTCTAAGTTTGTAAGTGCAATATCTGAAACTTGTTCCTATTTTTGGGCCATATTCCTTCCATTTTTTATGGCTTTGTCTGGATTTCTTTCTCTAAAAAGTTGAGAGGTATGTCTATGATGTACTGCACCCACCTCAGCCTCACTTGAGGTCCTGCCACAGTCAGTGCCTCTAATGATTCATCAAATAATTTTCAAGGCACCATGTTATGAACCACGGCACAAACCACAAATATCTTGATACAGGTCTCCAAAGCATCTGCCACCAGAGGTATCCAGACAGAGAAAGTGGGCCTTAGCAGTCCTGACACATGTACAGTGATATTATGGGTCTGTGACAGTTCAGTGTTTACATTGTCTCCACCATGGTCTGAGGTTTGCAGGTGAGGGTCATAAGCCACAGTAATAAGATGTATCCATTTTCACTTATGACACAAAACAGTGCACACCAGAATGAGTGGTCTAATACCCATGTTTGTGGGACTGGGCTATCATGGTCTTTATAGATGGCAATATATGCATGTACCAACTAGATGACCCTATGGAAAGTCATCCTGCACAAAACACTGTTATTGACCACATGTGTTTGTACTCCCACTCCATAGCAAAAGTATGGAATACCCTACCATCCTCTATTATACAACTTGATTCCATAAAACTTTCAAATTCACCATAAAACATTTTCTTAGCAATCATATCTGTCCTTGTGCCCAGAACTATAGACCATTGTAACAAATGCAAAGATTTTTCTGATTAGTAGGACTCTTTTCAATTTCAAGTAATAATTTGTTGACTATTCTACATCAGCTAAGCTATGCCAAGCACTGTCTTGTCTTTATAATCATTATTAGCTTAAATCTTAAACTTACCATGTATTGAAGTGCATAGATGAACTGTTTATTATGAATGTATCTACTGGCTTTTTTCTCCTCCATATAATGAATGTGATTAAAAATACTAACACCCAACCAGATTGTATAAAATTTTGTACTCTGTGTATTACTAATTGTTACACAATTGTACAACATTTTTGTACACTGTTTTATTATTTGTAAATATTTTGTTGTAAAAATTGTGATTCGTAACTGGAGCTTTTCTCCCCGGGCCTCCACTGAAAATGGGTTCCTGTCCCAGTGGACTTTCCTGGTTAGCAAATGTCAATAAAGAAATAAATAAAATAAATAATGTGTATCAGATGTGGGAATTTTGGGAACTTCCTTGATGGCACACAGACACAATGTATATAATACCCTGTGCACTGTATGCCATCTAGATGTTGATGGAGTTGATGCTGTTCCAGTTGATATATATGCCATGTGGAGCAGATGGAGCCATGATAGCCACATGGGTTTGGTTAATGGCTCATAGGGCCTCAACAAAATGGACTATGACATAGAATGTCCATGTAGTGATGGTTCTGTTCTCTGCTGTCTGTGAAAGCCAAAAACACTGCTCTACATGCTGTAGCATCATGTCAAAGAACTAGTGTAGGGTTTGCAAGGCCATTGCTTCAAAACTTCTAATGTACACTCTACTGGACACAGAAGGGATGATTGATGCTACACAAACCTTCATATTCACTGGGATTGGCAGCCCACACATGCCCATTGATTCCATGTCAGGATGACATATGTCCATTAGACCTCATATGATGTCTATAAATGGTAGTGGTCAACTATGTCTCATTGCGGATGCAATGATATGTTAGAAGCTGATGGACTCTTGCTGTACGAAGATTTTGCATATTTCATTTTGAATCTTTTACCTTATCCTGTTGTTACTTCCCCACTCACTGCATCACATTTGGTTTCTTGTTGAATTAAACTGACTATCCTTTTAGTTTTTACCTATTGCACTTGTCTCCCTTTTTCCATTCCTTGTATAAAATCAATGATTTCTTATAACTATTTTTCTCCTGAAAGTCAACATGCCTAAAGGATGAAAAAATGCCCAAATTTGAAAAGGACAACAAAAAAATAATAATTTGTAGTTGTTTTTGCAGGGAGGCAACACAGAAAAAGTGGACAACACAGACAGAACTTCTTATTCTCATATAAAAGCTCACAGCAGGATGAAAAAAAGCTGCTAACAATATGGGTTTTAGTTTAAGTGATTGCAGAGATATTGTAGTTCTTTGCTAAACATTACAAAATGAATATTTACATGATTTATTGTGACTCATAAAATCCATTTTAAGACCTAGACTCTAACAAATGTTACCATTGTAAATACCAGTATGTGCTGCAAAATTTGCTTCTTTTCTAACACAATTCTGGAAATATAAACACTTGTTTGCTCTGGGAGGATATAATTTTATTTTGTCAAAATGCTCAGGATACAACCACTGGAAGCTAGAGTACAAACTTTAAGAGCTTTATTAGAGGGAAGGAGTTACAACCTGGGATAACCCAAACACTTGTTTCCATATGTATTGATTTTCTTTTACTCAAATCTCCTTCAAAAACAAAAAAAAAACACTCCAGTGCAACTCTGTAATGTAGAGGGATGAAGCCCTAGTTACTACTTTGACAATCCATGTTTGACTTGTAGTTCGGGTGTTGGAATAGCTGGGCAGCGGAGGGTGGGAATAAGTGAATTATATCTGCTTGCCCATCCAGTGAGGAAGGATATTCCCATTGGCTACATTGCTCCCATACAAGTGGAAGCCTACATGACAACAGTGATTGAGGACCTGGGGACAGATATTGACTAGATGATCAAAGCCAGTGATGGTATCTCTTGTAAGTATGTGTGTGTGTGTGTGTGTGTGTGTGTGTGTGTGTGTGTGTGTGTGTGTGTGTGTGTGTGTGTGTGTGTGTGTGTATGTATGTGTGTGCATGTGTCTGTGTGTGCACGCTTGTGTTTGTGAGGTGTGGGGGGTATGGATATGATAGTGGAGAGCAAACAACATCCTTATGGTGACGTGGTTGCTCATGTCAGCCACTGGTGGGAGTCAGGGATATAACCACATCCAAACAGTGGCTGTCTGTATGATGGCTTCCTGAAGTGGGATGATGGGTGGCAGGCAAGAGAAGAGAAAAAAAAACAACACCCCCTGTTCCCTTACCTTGAATTATACCCTATATATCAATCTCGTTCTCCCCTCTTCCTCTTTCTTTTTCATCCCTCCCATTTATTTAGTGGTGCCTCCCTATCTTTATTTGTCATGTACCACTTTACTTCTTCCTAATTGTGACTCCTTATTCTGTTTTTCATTTGCCTATGTGTTCACCAGTCTAGTTACTCCAGTTCAAATTCTTCATTTTCTATCTGTAAACTTCTCATTTGGATCACCTTCACATTGATGTTGGATATAACTGTTGCCTTCTTCAGTCCTTTCCTACTCTCATATCGCTGTTTATTCCTAATATTCCCACTTCTGACTGGTCCACCTTGCACTTCCACTTCCTGGTCATTACCCTACCCTTTCTGTACCTTTCATGTTCTCTTCTACCTTCTCCAGGTTGATATTCCTTCTGTCTCATCTTTACTTCTACTAATTCAAAGGTTCTTAGTTTCATACGAAAGTACTAGGCTATCTGCCCTTGCAGTCCACTTTAAGCCTAGGCAGTTTTCCTTTTTGTGCTTGAAATAACCCATCCCATTGGTTATAGATTGGTCTTGCCCATCCCGTGTTCAATAATTATATATTACCCCTGATAAGAATAACTGTGATCATACCATAGATAATGGGAGGGGACCCATGCATGGGATAAAGCATTTATGAACTGCCTCAGTCCATTAGTAGTACAGGGGGCAGTCTTGAGGTAAATCTTCTGTTCCCCATCCATAGATCTATGTTGCATTTGAAAATGGACAGCGATGAACTTTGTTTTATGTGGATGATGAGTCTGTTCTACAGCAGGACAAAAATAGGAGACATCAGGGGATACAGTAAAGAACTAATGTTTTTGAAATTCTATTTCCATCTCTTTCCACTACCCTATCTTCTTCAATTGCCATCTCAACCTTAGATTTATTAAAAGCTAATACATAAGCTGAAATAATCACATTCTCCATCTTCCTTGCTTCTCTCTCCTCTTAGGCTTTTTTCTACAATATTCAATGTTTTCCATACCAATTCCTTTCACTTTTTAATCCTCTAAACTGCCACTTCCTGATATGATTTTGGCATGCATCTAATCAAATATGTTAATTTCAGACACCCATCACTTTTATAATGTTAATAAAAAATGTTAGTTTTCCATAATTCCCTTCTTATTTCCATAGTGGTTCCACTAACCCACTTCCTACTAATTTACTCATTGATTTTTTTTTAATTCCTCCACACCTCTAATCCAAGGTACTTGGTGCCTTATTTCTTTTGTAACCCTGATGTCCTCACTTTTTGCTGTTCTATCCTGCTCTGAATATAACCATATTTTCTTCCTAAATCATAATCCTGAGTCTTTGTGGGAGGCCTTAGATTCTGCAAAGACAAGTTCCAAGACCCCCATATCCTTTCCTATTAAAATTCAGTCATCTGCAAAATCTGCAAAGTACCCTTTCATCCACATTTTTTTCTCTGTCTTTCAATTTCTTTCACATTCTACTTTTTAATATCTTCATTGCTAAGAAAAAATAGGGCTCATGGATAATTGGCATCTTGTCTAATTTCTTGCTCTACCCTTAGTTCTTAAATAATAATAATATTATCACTTGCAAGTTTGTGGCAAGCAGAATTTAGTCACTAATCTAGACAGGAGAACTACAAGAAAATATAGTGACTGAAATATAATTTTTGCAGTAAACATATTTCAAAAGGTACCTATCAAGTCACACCTCTTCTGTCTTAATTAGTGGAGCATTTCACCATGACACGTTCAAATATTTTACAAAATACTGAGAGAATGTCACAATTTGTTCAGGCACCAAAATTGTTCTGGATTAAAAATACAAATTACTCAAAAAACAATCAGCCAAGCAAAAAAACATGTTCAATTCTGATTAGATCAAGAGTATCACAGTTTGTTTTATAT